>NC_081773.1:21735327-22035327 GCF_963082965.1 Carassius carassius
ATGTGGAGTAATCACATTCTCACAACAAACTTAGTTCATTCATGCACAACAAAAAAGTCATGATGGGTATGTTTTGTTTTAGAGGATATTGTAATGCCTTTGTTATATACAGTATTTGGATCAATTTGACATCTGGCTCACTGTAGAGCTGCGATGGCTTTAATTTTATGACATTAATTTGATTTAATTTTTAAATAAGATTTATTTTTAAAAGACTAATATCTATAATATTATTGGCATAAACGTGTAATTTTGACAACATCCACTTCACATTTCTAATATTTTTTCAATATTTTTCACAAAAACTAAAAACAAACCACAATTCGTTTTGTTTAAAAGGGATCATTAAATATTAAAAAGTATCTTGTGCTCTCCAAGGCCATTTTTAAAATCAATAATACAGTAAAAACAGTTATATTGTTATTACATCATTACAGTTTTAAATAACTTTTATATTTTAATAAATAATATATTTTTTTTCTATTTATTTATTACTCCAGTCTTCAGTGTTACATAATGCTTCAGAAATCATTCCAATATTCTACATTCTATAGTCTTATAATATTTGGATCTCAAGAATAATCTCAAGAATAATGTCTAATTAATATCAGTGTTGAAAGTGCTGTGGATTCTTTTTTTTAGGATTCCTTGATGAACTGCATTCATTTGACACAATGTCTTGCTGAATAATAGTATTGATTTCTTATAAATTTCTTATTAATGTCTTTTGAATGGTAGTGTAGCTCAGCTCACTTACTGTTTTGTATTTGACAATATACTCCAGGATGGGCATTCCTCCATCATCCTGCTTGACCAGACCCAGTCTGTATGCCTTCCCCACCCCTCGCTGACCCTGAACAGAAGGGGGACTTGGCTCTCCTGAATATTGAAAAAAGACAAAATAATGTATGAATGGTCCACATTCATATTCATAACTGGTTACAAATTAACTCAATGGTTAGCAGCAACAAACTACTGCAATAGTGTAACGGCTAAAGGTTGTTTTCTGCAACCAACAGTATTTAAGGGTCAAAGCAGAGGGCACTCACGTATGGGCAGAGTTTGAAAGCTCTCTGTGCGGCTGAACTCCCCTTGACCTTTTCCATTCACCGCAGCTACTCTCACCTCGTAGGTCGTGTTGGGCTCAAGGTTAGTGAGCAATACGACTGCTGTTGAAAAAAAGAGAGAATTATAAGACAGAGAGATATGTAAATGATTGTAACAAACATACTAAGTCCCAACTGGTCTCCTAAATCATGTAAATGGTTTCGAATGATTGTTTTGTCCAGTCATGCTCTTGACAAACAGGCCTTTTCAAGAAGTTCAGAGTCCTTGAAGTAGCTTTATCTAATATGATTATCAAATGTGTTCTTAAAGTTCCTGCAGACCCATCTTGGTGTTGTAAGTAAAGAAAAATCTTATTAAGCACTGTAAGTTCAAGTTGGTCTGGAGTTGTATCTCCCACAACTCTTCTAACTCTTCTAGTTTGGCCCTTGAAGTCAGTATGAACTGAAATTTTGGCCAATTCTTTTCGAAGTAATGTGTTTTGTTTGTGAATGCAGTGAGAATGAAGTATTCAAGGATTCAAATATCAGCATAAAAGTATAATGAAAGTCTTTTTTTTTGCTATGCTCCTGCCTAAGATCTGAAATGATCTACAAATGCCACCAGTGTTGGGCAGTAACGCATTACTTAGTAACGCGTTTCTGTATTTTGCTTACTTTTTTAGTAACAGAGTAATCTTACGCGTTATAATTTTCAAAATAGTAATTAGAGTCTCTTTACGTTACTGCCGCATTACATTGCTGACAGAATGCAGTGTTTTATAATCTAGAGATTGTAAAAAGGATGTAGCACACACACTGTCAAGTCAAGTGCCAGTGAAATAGAGACATGCTCCAGCAAGACCCGACGCAACATAGTGCAGCGTGTGGGACAAGACAAGATAGGCGAGTGCAGAAACTCGTGTGTGTGCGTGTTTCAGGATAATAAAATGATTCACGGGAATCCAATAAAATAGAAATATCTAAACATAAAATACCTAAAACAAATAAATTGTTACAACATGAACAATATAAATATAAACCATTAGCAGGCACAAGTCTATGCAGAGTTTCTACACGTGTTTGCAGCATTGAGCAATGCAGTACTGAAATTTGCATGCTCACATTTCCTCTCATTTTAGCACACGAATTGTAGACATTGTGAAATATTAATTATGCATACATTTATTGTGTTATAACAGAGATTTGTGAGATTGCATGAACTGAGACATCTTTGTGAGATTATAAATGCAGCACTCTTTGCTTGCATTCTACCAAACCATGCATGCAGCAGCTGCTTGCTTTAGTTAAAAATAAGTCTTCTGTGAATGTTGATGCTTTAATAACAAATATTTATCGGGAGTGTGTATGCTGGGATTTCATAAATTTCATAGAGAAAAAAAGTAATGTAACTAGTAATGTAAATAATTACTTCTGAAATAAAGTAATCAGAACAGTAACATGATTACTTTTAAAAGGAGTAATCAGTAATTTGATTACATTTTCAGAGTAACTTGCCCAACACTGAATGCCACTGCTGTCAAAGGAACCATATTTGATTTGGGATATACAGTGGAGAAGAAACTTGTCACACACACATGTGACCTTAGAACACTTTTCAAGTTTTATGGACATGTTTATGTAGTCCATTTATGTCTTCTTTCATTTTGTAGTTTGAAATATGGAAGACAGTGGAAATAATACTCTTCAAAAAATAATCTTTGCATATTATGAAAGAAAGCAAGTCATATATTTCATTTTTGGGTGAAATATTTCTTTACATTTCAGTGAAAAGAAATCAAGACTATAGATATTGTTTGTAGATATTTTTAAGTTATTAAAACATAAAAACATTTAGTAATCAACTGTTTTGAACACGTCAGCAACGTTAAAAATATTTTTGTGGAAAATGAGCTTTCAGGATTCAAATGTTTTTACAGGATTTCAGAAAGTTAAAAAAACAGCATTTATTTTGAATAGAAATCTTTTGTACTGTCAGTTTTAATCAGTTTATTGCAGGCTTTTGGAATGCAAGTATTTATTTCTCTCTTTTGAAGAAAACAGAGAGCTAATCAGCAGTAAGTGGAAACTACTGCTTCATCTACAATTTATTTGGTGGTTTAACACAGGCATTGATAAAACCCAGCAGTGGACAACTTTGTACTTACTCTGCATCCCCTGTGATTTCACATCCTTCCAGTCCTGTGAGCTGATGTCTTTGTATTTGACCAGGTAGTGACCGATGGGTACGCCACCATGGGAGTCTGGCTTCGTGAAGGTAACTGTGGCCACGCGCTGTGCCACAGAGCTCAGCCGAACAGAGTAAGGGTTTGAGGGAACATCTGTGACAGAGAAATTATGGGTCAGGGGAAGAGAGACTAACAAACGACTCCATTTATGTGCCGAGGCCACAGTTTCTGAGAGTATCAAAGGATCTGGTTGTGTGTTTTTCTGCGGGGTTGAAAGCACAGTTATAGAGATGCTTTCAGGGCCTTACAACCCAAGCTCTCTCAGCATGAGACTTTTCAGTCCACAAACACAGTCAGCTAGAAATGACTGCACTATACTCCTCTCATACCATCTTAAAAAAAAAAAAAAAAACCTCAATGAAGGTTGAAGGTTTAGTAAAGAATAAAAAATCAAATGAAATCAGAGAAAAGAGAATTAAGCCAGAACAGAACAAGTTACAGTGGTTTAAATATAACTAAAGGTATTCTTACAGCTTAAAATCCATGGTAAAATCATACAGTGCCTCTTATGATTTTTTAATTTGTAAAACAACGATATGTTAAAATATAACAATCACAATTAAATTGATAACACATTTTTATATATATTTCCCCAGATAAAATGTCTAAAACATAGAGCAATACACTATTACTGGAAGATGAAAACGTCATCAAACTAGCCCAAATCTGATAAACTAAAGCACTATGTGCGTGGTATACATACAGTTCTATGAATGTGCATGCTTAATCATAAAAGAAGCACCAAAATTAGGTCATAGTCAGGAAACACAAATCATCTGATACAAAAACATGTTGTACCCTGCCTGAACCTATCACGCACGTCCTTTACAATAGGTGGTGAAGAATAGTGTTTTTAATGCTTGGTTTTCCTGTATTTTTTTACCTTGCCAAGCCAGAATACACAAACTGCTCTGAATAAAAAGCATCTGAGAGTGGGAGAGCCAAGACTGCCGGTGAAGAGAGAAATAGTAAATGAAACAGGGAGAGGCAGCAGGAAGATAGAGAGCAACAAATTTGTGTGTGTAATAGAGGATCATGGAGAGAAAGTAACAGTGAGAAAGACAGTTGGACAGAGTGAGACATATGGAGGAATTTGCTATGATGGACAGAAAAGAGAAGTTGTGCCACATAATCCACTTCCACCTTTGCCTGTCAGCTAATACGAAATATATAAGAGGACACAACTAAGACAAGCACATTCACACATATACATGCATTTTTATTGTGTTGTACACTTCAAGATGCAAACAATATAGTGGACAACAATCCGTCAGAGTGATCTGCATTATATTTAAAGTCTACTGCCATAAGCTTGAGTAAACACATTATCGCCAGCTGTTTGAAATCTAAGCATGTTTTCTTCTAGCACTGCCTTGGTGTTCAGCCTGATATAGCCTTTATTATCTGCCGAGGAGCTCTATGAGGAGATTACATGTATGTGGAAAGACCTTAACAAGAGCGAGACTGGTGGGGACTTTTAATGTACCTAAAGTCTGTTCAAGCCTTAAAGGTGAAGTGTGTAACTTCTGCGACACCAAGTGGAACTGAAACGAGTCACGCCATTGGCTGAATTGGAAATTGACATTTCAGACCCCAGGGGATCACAGTTTGGATGATCAGCATGTAAATAACACTACCTGGTCCCAAAAAGGCTGTGTTTCCATTGAAAGCTATTAAAAGCAGTCATCTGTTCTATTTAATACATTTTTTGAGCTCTTAAAAGTGTTTATCAGTAGCTGCCATCTTCTACAGGTCTAGCAACTGCCATCGAGATGAATAGGAATACTAACGGATAACTCAATATTACATTTGGAATGACATCTATTTTCAAATAATGCCAGATGCTAAAAGCATTGTGAGCATTTGGGGATCCTGTTTGAATCTGAAACTCTTTTTTTCAATTTTGCTTAATTAAAGTCACAGAAATTACACACTTCACCCTTTAAGGCTTGAAAGGATCATAGTGACGTTAGAAATCTTAACTTGTGCCACAGTGTTGACAGTCCTCTGGAGTTTCTACGAATGACCCATATTATTGTCTCTACATGTTATACAGGAATATAAGAAAGTATGTTAACAAACACATTTGAAACCTTAACCTTTGTCACACAGCTATATACTGACAGATGCATTAATCATATGGATTAGTTGAACCGTAAACACTCACCTGCCTGAGCTAGGATGAACTCCTGAAAGCGCATCCCAATGTTGTTTCGGGCTGTACAGTTGTAACGGCCAAAATCTCTGTCTGACATCGGGGTAACCTGAGGAACAAGGTTGTGTTAGCGTGATCATGCATACATTTTTCTTGCTGCACATGTTTATCTTGTTACGCATCTAATGTCCTTTATTGTAATGTTGTTGATGTGTTCATTTGACACTAATCTTGGTTAGTAAACATAACTGCTGATAAATCATCTGTTTCCAGAGAAACCAAGTGTTGTTGAGTCTTGTTCTGTTCTGATGAGTAAACTAAAAACAAAGGGCAAATCTGCTTGTACCACTATAAATCTTCTCTGCCCACTGTGACCTGTATCACTTATTTACCGTTATAGTTCTTGTTAATATTTTAAAAGAAAGTTTATTTTTACTTTTTAGTACTTTAAACAATAAAAGGGAATACTTTAAAGAAAAAGGGCTGAAATTGAATACATTTTTTAAAAATACTGTATAGATTTTATTTCAGTTAATGTTTATATCAAGTAACTGTTTTTTATGGTTTTATTTTTATTTTTAGCTTTGGTTATCAATAAAACCCTGCTCTCTTGACAATAATTTTAATTTCCACATCCGACTAGCTCTCTCATACTTTACGAAATGGTTTTATAATAGCGTAGATAGTTTAATCTCTAATTTTTTTTGCATTTTATACAAATCTGAAGGCAGCATTGACAGCAGATTATACACATGAAAGTAAATTAAATGGATTAAAAATATAAATATATCTATAAATATATTTAGATATAATATTTTACTGAAAACAATGTGTCGAAAATCTTATGGTGGTGTACTGAAGTCTGAAAACTGTAATAAAATTAATAACTTAAATTAATTGCTGTTAAGGCATTATTGAATTTTATTTAGAAAAAAATGTCCAATGATAAATAAATAATTTTGCAATTTTAATAATTAAAATGGATCAAATAGCAATGTAATAAGTACATTTTATTTTAAAATGACTCCTAACTAATTGAATGCCACCATTGGGCATATAATTAATGTCTAACTCTCCTGGCTCTCTTGTCTAGATGAGCAAATACATATAAAAATTCGATAGGAATGATAAAAGTGTTAAAAACAGGAAACAGCAGTGGGTGGAATACTGTACCTCGAGGAGAGATCTGCCAGGGGCACTGTATACACGCATGTTTCCAGCACCCTCACTAGGGATGGTCAACTTTTCCCGTCTCCACAGCATTGTGGCCGGAGGGTTAGACATAACATCACAGCTAATGTTGACCGGGTTCCCTTCCCATGAGAAAAATATAGTGTGGTTGGTCTGGAACTTAGGTGCATCTGTGAAAGAACGATAAAGGAGTACTCAGTAATAGCATGCCGATCTCTTCTAACAGTCATCCATCAAAAACTCATTCAAGATTAGCTGCCCGATGTCTTAATTAAAATCTAGCATGTACCAGGCAGGTAGGATCTTTCACATACGCGTTAACCAAACGCTTTATCATGGAGTTCTCTTTCACCTGGGTAAAATGGCCACTTCTCACCAGTTGCCTCTAAGTTTTCAAAACAACTTGCAAAAACTCAAACCCCTCTTCCCCCACAATGCAGTGGGTGGAGGAAGATTGCATTTGGCAGTATGTTGGAGAGATGCAATGAGGTATAGTGTGTGGGACAGAGAGTACTGTGGTATTGGGAAATGCTGCATTATATTTGATTTCTCAGTCGTACACCACTGCCCACCCAACCTCCCACCCCCACACTGGCAGACACACACATACAGTACATAGACAGACAGAAACAGCACACACACAATCACACCCATTTTTTCCATTAAAGAGATTGATGTAGCCCACAGTGTCACATTGGTGACGGATTGAGACTGAATGAATGGGTATATTAGCACCCCTGCTAGATGGTCCGTTCCACTGCACCCCATAATGAGATATATATATCTACCCTGCTGCTGCTACTGATTCTAAGAATACAGGATACAGAATTGTAATTTGAATTATAATTTTGGGAAGAAGAATTAAAATAAAATTTTTGTTGTTGTTATTATTATTATTATTATAATTATTATTAATAAATATGATTTTGAGTATAAATCACCAATAAATACACACACACACACACACACACACACACACACACACACACACACACACACACACACACACACACACACACACACACACACATAATAGTAACCTTTAAATGAATAAATATGTCCACAAAACGAGTCATAAGGCTCAAATGTTCATCTGAAAGCAGAATAAATAAGCTTTCCATTGATGTATGGTTTGTAAGGACAGTACAATATTTCGCTGAGATATAACTATTTGAAAATCTGGAATCTGAGGGTACAAAAAAATCTAAATATGGAGAAAATGGCCTTTAAAGTTCTCCAAATGAAATTCTTAGCCATGTATATTACTAATCAAAAATTACGTTTTTATATATTTACAGTAAGAAATTTACAAAATATCTTCACTGAACATGATCTTTAATTAATATCCTAAAAAAATTTTACATAAAAGAAAAAACTATCATTTTGACCCATACAATGTATTGTTGGCTATTAGTTGTTTTTTTTAGTCCAGGGTCACATATGCTTAATTAGTTAAATTAACTTATTATTATTATTTTTTTATTTAATTCTTGAATTTTCCCTTTCCTGACACTTCAATTCAACGTTTTACTGCAAAGTGTGACCAATTCAGACTACTCACACTCAATATCCAGGAACATACTCTTCTGATGTCCACCAATCCTACTGAGAGCCTCACAGTCAAAGCGTCCCCAGTCAGATAGCTCGACTCCAACAATAGTCAGCATGGATTCGCCATAACGGCCTCGCACCTCCACACGGCCATCTGGACTCTGAAAAAATTAATAAAAAGAAAAAAAAGAAAAAAAAGAAAAAGAAAAACATAAATAAATATATATATATATATCCTACAACCTTGACTCTCTGATTATCGGGTTTATCGTTTTTTTTAAATATGTGAAGCGTGATATATATATATATATATATATATATATATATATATATATATATATCACGCTTCACATATTTGAAAAACCGATAAACCCGATAATCAGAGAGTCAAGGTTGTAGGATTATGTATAAAATCGTGTAACAGCAAGATGTGGGGATTAAGGCATGATTCATGAGGACAGATCCAAACCACAGAGTTTTAGAGGATTCATAGGAGGGAAGGGTGCAGAGAGGCTTTTAACACACCTCAAGTGTTTCTTCTGTGATATTTTGCATACAGGCTCTGTGCCAAGGCAAAAAGCCTATGCATGCAGGATTTTAAGGCATGATAAGTATGCTACCAAGGATGTTCCAAAAGGTAGGAAGCGTAATTATGCCGCCTTCAAAGATACCTTCTAGTAGACAAATTCTAAAGCAGCATGAAATTGCAATCCCAAGCTAAGAGAATCAATCCAAGATGGTTACTGTTAAAACATTTGGGTTTAATCTTTTTAAAAAAAATTTTTTTATTCACAATCCTGAAAAATAATGCATTGTGATTTTCACAAAGATATTAAGTAGCACAACTACTGATAATAACAAATTATTTTCCTGAGTACCAATTAGGCATATTAGAAAGATTTCTGAAGATCATGTGACACTGGAGTAATGGATGTTGATAAAATCAGCTCTGCCATTATAGGAATAAATACCAGTTTTCTATTTTCAATACATTTAAAAACATATTTAAAAAAAATATATAATCACAATATAACTGTTTTTACTGTATATCTGTCAAATATAAAATGATTGCAGCCTTGGTGAGTGTAAGAGACATTTTGTCATAAAACATAAAAAAATCATTCAGAAAAATAATTCCAAGTATTTTTATGCTTAGGGTATTGCAATGCTAGCTAAGCATCATGCTAAAGCCATCCTCTTCTAAAATGAACAGAAATGTCCCTTTGTGTGGAAACTGGTTTGTAAAACACTAAAAAAACATCCATTTAACTACAGCTTCAAAAACATCAGGCTTTTTTGAATCACAGGTAAAACAAATGTAGATATATGAGAAAATATGAAACAGCACAATTCCAAAATAGATTATCATCACTGAGTACACTGTCAGTCCCTTAAGAACTACAAACAGTCCCAGACCCTTAAAAATGTGGATCTCAGACTGTTTAGCCATCTTAAAAGCAAACAAGTCGAGGAGAAATCACACGGACCTCTGTTTCGCAGACCACAACACTGCTCTGATGTAAATCAACTCTTCAGTTTTTCCCACTGCCCTCTGAAGCGTTCACTGCATAATAAGCAGTAGATTGATGTATGGCAGTGTCAGTTTTGATTAGTGAGAGTGAGCAGTAGTGTGGTTAACGAGAGGCAGTGCATGAAGACAGTTTTGAGGCCTGTCTTCCTGTCTCAACACCCCGCTCATCATCCGAGTTGACCAAAATTGCCCTCAGTTAGTCACTCTTCTCCACGCTCATGCTGACACATGCATCACAGCAGCCAGAGCCATTTCCCTGCCGCTCCCTGCTGAAAGAAACAGGTCACAGCTTAAAGGGATAATTCACCCCCCAAAAATGGAAATTCTGTCATTCCAAACCCGTATGACTTTCTTTCTTCTGTGGAACACAAAAGAAGGAATTTGGAACACTGACTTTCTATGCAATTACAATGAAAGGCTTTCAAGCTCCAAGAAAGATGGAAAAGCATCACATAAAAGTATCATAAAAGCAACCCATATGATTTGCACATTGTATTTCAAGTCTTTTGAAGCCATGCAATAGTTCTGTGTGAGAAACAGAGTAATTTAAATCAGACACCAGATCACGATGTACATAAAGACTGGGCGAGTTTGATTTGTGAACAGATCATTCAGACCAGTTTTTTGGAACATGGTAGTTGTTACAAACAACAAAACAAGACCCACCACCAGATCAAGGATAGGCTGTCCTTAGACACCACTAGTACTTTTTTCAGTGGCCCAGTCAATAAAACAAATACATCTACATATTTACATAACATAAACTACAGTTTTAATGTTTGGGGTCAGTAAGATTAGCCTGACTACGTCAGACTTCCTACTTCCGCTCAATTTCATTAAAGTGAAGTAGCAGAGTCTGGTATTACCAAGCTACAGTAAAATGAAATTAAGAAAAAAATGATACTTTTACTCAGCACACATGCATATTCAAAAAAACTGACAGTAAAGACTTTTACATTGTTACAAAACAATTTCAAATCTGGTTTCAGTGGTTCAACTGGTTTTTGTAATAAGACATTGTAATAACATAGTAATATGACACGGTAACATTGTAATAACATAATAAAAATAAATAAATCTTGAGCACCAAATCAGCATATTTCTGATTTCTGAAAGATCATGTGACTGAAGACTGTAGTAATGGGTGCTGAAAATTCAGCTTTGCTATCAGAGGAATAAATTACACTTTGAAATAGTTTAGAACAAAAAAAAAAACAGTTATTTTAAACAATAACAGTTCATTTTAAAATATTACTGTTTACTGTATTTGTTTCATCAAATGAATGCAGCCTTGGTGAGCATAAGGGATGTTTTCAGAAACATTTAAAGATGTTACTGACCCCAAATTATCAAGCATGTAGACATCAATTGAGTCATACTATTCTAGGCTTTTAATTGGCCCCCACAGACTGTGCTAAAGTGCCAAATGTCAAATCTCTCTCCGCACAGCTCTACCATTCAATTCATTCCTTGCAGTGAATGGTGTCCATTTTGAACTCTTACTTTAACCGTTCAGAGTAAAACGGAAGGGAGGCAAGAGGCTCCCAGATCAATTGTTTGCAACTTTTGAATTCATAGCACAGGTTCAGTCCCGGCCCCCGTGTAATTGTAGCAGACTAACTCCCCTACCATACCTCCACATCCCCACAACTCTAAAAGAGCAGCTTAAATCAAACTCATTTTGTTCATACTGAGTGGCGGCAAGCATCGCTGCTCTTCTACACCTCTTTGTATGAATCCTCTTTTATTTCCCAGCCATGCAGGCTATTTTAATCGCTATTCGAGCTGCTCTTGCTAGATTAACTGTGATGGGGAGTCTTTCTCAGTTCCTCCCTGGAGTCAGGCTCCGTTTGCCTCTATTGTTGATGCCAACAACCCACCTTTCACAGAATTCTAATGATCTTTGACAGTTTCTGTTCCCATCATCTTTCCTGCCTGGCCGCTGCAACCGCATTTGCCATTCTGCAGGCCGCATACACATTCAACACAGACATGGAGCATGCCGGTAGGAAATGCAGAGCATTATTGGAGGACAGAAAGCCTTCTTTAGCCATCAACCAGTACACAGACTGAGCGTGCCTCAGGGCTGTGTCTCTGCCTGCTAGTCTATTATATCCTCTAATGTCCATGACTATTACAGTGGGCTTGAGCAAAGACTGAACGTCACACATATCCGGAAGTTAATGTGCTAGTAAAATGCTGCATTGTTTAGTGATTGAGAGGAAATGGTGGAAGAAATACTCTGCAAATACAATACATTGTGGAAAATATTTTTTGAAGCTGTAAATCTAACAAAGATTATTGGAGTACATTTGGCAAGTACTGTAAGTACTATTTCAGTCTTTCTACTTCTTAATTTCATGTTTAATTCAGTGGGATTTTTTTTTCTTGTTGTGCCAAACTTATTACAACATCACATTAACTCTCATCACATGAAGACAACAGACTACCATTCAAAAGTTTAATGCCAGTAAAATTACGAACAACAACAAAAACAACAACACTTATTTGGCATGGATGCATCAAATTGATTAAAAATCTCTCATTTCAAACAAACGCGGCTGCTGCCATTTTGCTACAATTGTTTTGTGCACTGTAATGGATTATATGATAATTAACAAACTGGTAAGATTTTAAAACATTTTCGTATTAATTCTTCTATTGCCTTAATTATTTATGTGGTAAAATGTTGTCTAATAAGTGGTTTGACTGCGTCGTTTCCCTTAAATGTCCTTCTAGTTTGAACTTGCTGCTTGCTTGCAACTGCTTTGTTCACGGAATCAAAATGTAATGTCTAATTGTTTACTTATGTGTCAAGTAGCCATGTAATAAGCAGGATAATGTACATCCAGCCGGTTGTTCTCTCTGAATAAACCCCTTCAGGCTGATACAAGACCCCTCCGCTCCTGATCACCCTGTCGGGGTTTATAACAACTGGCTGGATGTACATTACCCCTTACTTATATTTTACAACATTTTCAAATAAATGCAGCCTTTGTGGGCATAATAATCTAAAGAAAAAACAAAAAAACATTATTAACTATAAGATAATATTGTACCTTATCTCCATCTGAAAAGCTGTGTCCATCAGTTGCTCTCCTCCAGGAGATTTCAGGCAAAGGTTCGCCCTCAGCCTTGCAGGAGATCATAGCAGCGCTGCCTTCCACAGCCGTCACGTTCCTTAGCTTAGTAATTTGGGGCTGGACTGCAAGAGAGGGGCAACAGAGGAATGTGACAAAGACAAAAGAGAAAGATACTGAACTGGAAAAAACACTCAAGCTTATATTACAATAGTCATATGATATCTGTCACTGACTGCCTTTACACACAGCACAAATCCTATAGCTGCGATGTAAACATCTTTTCATTTCAGAATAAAGATGTAATATGTACAGGTGCATCTTAATAAATTAGAATGTCGTGGAAAAGTTCAACAAATTGTGAAACGTGTGTATTAAATAAATTCGAAGTAGTTTAGGTCTTTGGTTCTTTTAATTGTGCTATTGTCAAGAGGAAAATGAGAAACAAGAGACCAAAAAATGCAGATGAGCTGAAGGTTACTGTCAAAGAAATCTGGACTTCCATACCACCCCAGCAGTACCACAAACTGATCACCTCCATGCCACGCTGAATCGAGGCAGTAATTAAAGCAAAAGGAGCCCCTACCAAGTATTGAGTACACCTACAGTAAATGAACATACTTTCTAGAAGGCCAACAATTGACTAAAAATGATTTTTTTTTTTATTGATCTCATGAAGTATTCTAATTTTTTATGAGATTGTGAATTGGTGTTAAATGTTTTTTGTTAAATGTGAGCCAAAATCATCGCAATTAAAAGAACCAAAGACTTAAACTACTTCAGTCTGTGTGCATTGAATTTATTTAAAACATGAGCTTCACAATTTTAGTTGAATTACTGAAATAAATGAACTTTTCCACGACATTCTAATTTATTGAGATGTACCTGTATACATACCACAAATATTTTTTTCCTTTGGACACTCTGAAATATAATCTACTACTCAAAGGTTTCTCTTTCAGAATACATATTGCACTTGGGTAACGATTCAGTAAATATCAGACTGAACTTTGAGTCAACAGCATCATTCTGGTCTGACAATCAACAGTCTTTCATGGGCACGCAACTGGAAGAAAAAACAACATAATATTGCAGAAAGGTCTGCATTTTGAGGTTCAGAAAAAGACAGCGCATTGACAAGCACAACACATCTGTTGCTATCTGAATCTAACAGGCTCCCACTGGTAAATAAACATTAGTAAACTGCAGGGGTTGTGTGGCATAGGAATACTTAAGATTCTCATCATAAATCTATGATAAGGCTTGTCTTGTGTAGCAACGCTCATTAGTAGGGTAGCTGATGTACAACAGCGGCAGCCTTCAAGCAAAGAGGTGACACCATCGCAGTGTTTAACCTGATAAATATACATCAAAAAATGCTTCCCCGCAGGGCGCACAATAATAGCGGATAAATAAAAGAGAACGGCAGAACAGAGGAAAAAATCTTATCAGCATAATCTCTTTCTCTTGCTATGTTGACATTAAGGATTAAATCAACTAACAATTAATCTAAGAAATGAGCATGATCCTAATGATAAAGACTGATTTGCATTTAGATGTTCTTCAGGAACTACATGTTCATATCCATGCAAACAGATACAGAAATCCACTTTTTAACAACTTTTATTTAAAACATATTTGTCAATAGACCGCAAATGCAATGTCAAAGAGTTTCATTTCACACTTTGAACAATAAATCATCATTACTAAGAAGTTATATAGCGGTCATAACACCGCTGGGAAAAACCCAAAAACATATCAGTAGACGGCAACGGTGCTGAGATAAAGCGTAATGAGGCAATCCAGCCCTAGAACCTTGGGATGCCATTCATTAAAGCCAAAAACTAGTTTTATGCGCATGCAGGAAACGCAGAAGAAGCGTGCCTAGCTGAGTGGAAACCCTAGCAGCCTTCGCTCTGTTAGCTGTCAGGGGTCATAAAGGAAAGTTACAACTTGGATTCACAACACGCTTTGCAAAACAAAACTCTCATCCAATAACGGAGGCTCATTTAAATGAGTTGCTTTGAAGAATACCCTTTGCTTGCACATGGAAAGTATTCTGATGACTACAGAATAAATCTCCATACATTTACATGAGCAGACAAGGTGCTATCTGAATAATCGGTTAAATGTTGGCAGCCTCATGAAAATCGAAATCAAAATTTCTTCCCATAAAGAATATGTCACCCATTCTCATGCAATTAAGGCCATCTGTTTATGGAAGAAAAGCATGTCTCATGGCCGGACTGGAAAAGTGAAGCACAGGGATGTAGCTGTCAATCACTTTTCAAAAACATCAGGGTTCCTGCTGTTGCACTAGCCATAATTAAGGTAGAAAGTTTTTTTTTTTCTTTCTCAGGAGCCATGGATGCTGACAATTATACAAACTACTTCATTCATCTATAGCCTAAACTAGTGTCCAGAAAGACACACAAATGGGGCATCACTGGCATGCAAGCCATAAGATCAAGAGACATTAATTCTGTAATAATATACATTTAATTTATTTTAAATGTACACTACCATTCAAGTTCAGGGGGTCAGTATTTAATTTAATTTATTTTAGAAATTATACACATTCAACTGATAAAACGCTTTCTATTCATAAAAAAAAAAAAAGATTTTCAACATAATAATAAGACACTTTCTTGAGGACCAAACAAGCATATTAGAATGTTTTTAAAGAATCATGTGACATTGGAGAGTGGATTAATGGCTGCTGAAAATGAGTTTGGCCAGGAATAAATGAAAATTTTAAACATCAAAACAGAAAAAAATTACATAAAATAGTATTAAAATTTCACAATATTACTGTTCTTACAATATTTTGATCAAATAAATGTGGCCTTGGTGAGCATAAGATATTTAATTTATAAACAGTAAAAAAAAAAAAAAAACCTAAACCTAAACCTGGTTCTATTTAATTTGATTTATTCATGCTGTTGTACATGTTGGTCACATTACATCACAGTAACAACTTCTTGGAGATGTACCACAGTGATGAGCAAAAAAATTTATACAAAAAATAATTAATAAATAAATAAAAGGAAAAAAATAAGAAAAATTAGAACCTAATCCTGACAAATTCTGGCCTTGTCCTCTCATGATATACTAGTTTATTGCTTGAGATGATTAATTTTCGAATTTTGCTATGGTTTTAGGTCTTTCAAAATTTGAACAATAATTTTGACAGGACAACAAGCTCGCTTAGTCTGACAGGTAAAATCCTATTTAGTGGACGAAGAGTTATGTAACCCAATAGAAAAAGGGGTTCTCACCAAAAACCTTGAGGAACAGTTCATGCTCTACTTCTCCTGCCTTGTTAAAGGCTTTGCAGGTGTAGGAGCCTCCGTCGTCCTGTTGAATGTTTCGAACTGTGAGCGTCGTACCTCGAGCTCTCATTACATACCGTTCTGATTCCTCGAGCTGCACTCCCTTCCTGAAAAAGCACACATATACAACACATGTTAGTTGAACGAAGCAGAAATTCCCAACACTGTGGTATTATTCGTATCGCAAGAAGAAAATCTCCCTGACCAGCCAATCAAAAATACTGTACATAATGCAGATGTAGGAAGCAAAGAAACGCCAGTATATGGGTTATTCATCATAGATGGAGATACAACTTTTCAGAATATTCTGTTACATTCAATATACATACCATATAGGTATGCCGTCGAGGTGGATACAGAATAATGCAATATTTTTTGGAGAAGATTACAGCGCAGCTTCAGACTGTGATAATGTTAGGAAAGGAAGGAACGGAAATGAAATCTATTTAAAGCAGAGAGACCTGTGTGGCTACAGGAAATGGGGGGAAAGGGAATCAAATCACGCCTAGGGAACAGAGAGACGGATGCTCCATTCCAGTCGCTGCTTACAACAAAATTATTAAAACTGAGCAGATGTTTCTCAGCCAGAGGACATTACAACACATTAATTGTAGTGACGCTAATTGTACATGAGTCTCACTGGTGCAAGCAAGTGCAGGACTCAAGGGCACAATACTAATAAACCAGACTTGTGATCATAGTAACTTTCCAGTCTACGTATTGTACCTTTTAGTATTAACTATCAGGGCAACATACGTTTTTCAGTCTGGTTCTCATGAGAGCAGCTGGAGATTTGGTTTGGTGCTCACATTGCAAAATGAACAAAATAATAAATAGAGTGTGATAATACTATTGTATTTTAAAATAAAAAGTATTAAATAAAATACATTTTCATTGTTTTCCTTTATTTGGATTTCTTAAATGAATTTTCATCTTTTTCAAACTTAAGATCAGCAAGCTTTTAATTTGGCGAGTTGCTAGCAAGTAAGTATATGTGCTGCTTTTTTTTAGGGCTGTAACATTAACATTAATGACTGGTTCATTTTTACCATTTTAAGCACCCTTTTTTCTTAGTTTATTTAAATATTCATATAGTGTGGTATATGGAATGTTATTTGTTTTCCAGGTAAATAAAGAAGGAAGAAGCTATTGTTGTTTAGAAATAAAAAGTAAGTAAAATAAATAAAATCTTTTCACGTCAACAGGCCAATTTGACAAAATACATTTAACAACGACTGCAATGTTGCTCACTGTTAAAAAACTTGGTCAGTTAGGCAGCATTAAGTATATTTAGATGTTTAACTTACATTTATTTATAGCATTATTTTAATTTGTATAAATTATTATTATTATTATTTTAAATAAATACACCTAAGTACACTTTACTTCCTCCACAGTCCTTTTGTTGGCACCAGTAAACATGCAAAATTAAATTAAACTATCAGGTTTTAGCAGCCATAATCTAATTGGTAGTGCTTTTGTCATGTCCCAGTGTATCAGTGAGTGGTTTGGTTAGGCTCATTCATTAAAGGTCAACGTGTGAGAATGCTTGGCAGAGATCGCTTTCATCTCACTCATTCTCATCCAAGCTGGAGGTAATTACAATGATTGAGAGCCTGCAATCAACGAATTGGACTGCTGTCACTCAAAGCCCACACATTAAGGATGGAATAAACGTGTCCTTTCCCAGTCATCACAGCTCTTTCTTGGCTGCGATACCTTGTTCCTGCTCTTCAGTTTTTGCATGATACCTTAACTCATTGAAACTCTTGGAGCCAGTTTTACTAAACAGGGCAAATTAGCGTGAGAGCACAATTCCAAAACGGCGCCAATCGGAGGGGAAATTTCTACAGGTGATTTACTAACAATGCGCAAATTAAAGAACACAGATGCAACATCTCATTTACATAACGCAAATAAAGAAGCCACAGTACGTTGAAAAGAACCAGAGGCCAAAAATGAAGGTTTGCTGCAAGTTTTGATAGACTGGTATTCAAAGTGGTCTTTTATTCCCTGAAAAAAATAAAAAATAACATGGCTTGGCAAATGATATGTTTGGAAAATGTGTGTGTTTTTTTTTTCTTGCATTCAAAATAAATACTGTACGTGTGGAAAAAAATCTCCCTTCCACCATGCACTCTCAGTTTTCTGTGTTGCTTCCTCTTAGCAATAATAATTGCAGCCATTTCAAGCACAAAATAGTTTGTCATATTTTTTGGGCATTAAATAATAGCGCAAATGCCAGTAATTTGACAAGCGCAAACGTCAGTAAATCACATTGCGTGATTAATTTGAATACTCCTCTCCCATAACTTTTGCGTCTAAAAGGAAAACTCCTAAAAATACATATTCAATAAGGTCAGGCACAAAAATTTTAGTGTCCACACCTTTTCAGCGCTAATACATCACTGCCCATTTTAACCTGACAGTACTATTTTAACAGCAAAAGACAGTTTGCGCTGGCACAAGCTGTCAAACTGGCGCTTGATTTCCAAGGAAAAAAAAATCTGTTCTTGTATTTAAAAAATAAAAAAAAATTAAATCAGGTGTGGTTAAATAATTATATAAAGGTTTCAAAATGTTTTAGGGATGACAACCAACAATTTGTTTTTAAATATTATTTAACAATAAAAATAAAATTAAAGTTAAATAATAAATATAAAAAACGTGAATTTTCTGATTCATTTTTATAATCAAACTTAAATACAAACAATAATTCAATTTTCAATAAAATTTATTTTAGCAACCGAAAGCATTAAATACACAGAAATTGCCTTGTTTATACTGTATATTATTTGTCTTATTTCTATATAATTGTAAATAAACCATCTGTATGCTCTGATTTTGCAGTGATGGTGATAAATTTGTCATACCTGTGCCAGGTAACATCAGGTTCAGGTGAGCCGTAGGCCCGGCAGGTGAAGGTCACAGATTCTCCATAGTCCGCAGTGGCGTTAAAGGACTGCTGTGGCACAGAGACGACCGGCGGAACTGTTTGAGAAAGAAAAATATTATATGCCATTTCTGTCACCTCTGAATTATGCTAAAACACAAACTTGTCATTTCTAATTTTTCAGTGTGAAATCTCTCGGAAGTTTTCATGTTATTTCTCAAATGTTCTAGTCTCAACAAATACTTATTCAAATGACATATTCATTCACAAGCCATCAACATGTTCTCATGTCCTGGGAAATACTGGTTGACAGCATGTGGCACACACTGAGCTAAATTAATACTCAAATGCTTTTTTCTTGAGATCAAATTTCTCTGTACAAATTCTGATCACGCTGAAAAATTGCCAGTTTTAGAGTATATGACAACACAACTGCTGTATCCTCCTGTAATGTAGTGAGTTTTCATTTATATTCCAACACACACAGGCACAGCAGTTGATAGAACTAACTCTTTATTCACTCACCTTCATCTCCAGCGCATACAGATCATCAACAACGTGATCGCACTCAAAATGCATCCTCACAAGCCAGTAAAAGAATGAATAAATACATCAGCCACCCTGTGTGTCTAAATCAATAAATCCTGAGCAGTCCACTTAATTAAATAGTGAAAGGTCATCGGAGAAAGACCTCGGAGTCAAACAAGAGGTCAACCTGGATGCCCTAAAAAAAAAATTCCACTAACAATCTCACAAAATATATACAGTATATTTTTTTCAGAGTTCATATTCATGAAAAGATCGACTTTTATTTGTTGATCTTTGTAAAGTGACTGTTTACAGCTGAAAGTATATGCGTGTGTGTCTATTAAAGCTCCATATGTGAACTCCAAGGTCAGGCAGATAGCAATTTTCATTGGTAACGTCTATTATGGGAATGTGAAATGATTTGGGTGAGAATTTTTATTTTTCCATCTCTGCAGAGAACCGTAAGGTGATAAAGTAATTTCAGACTGAACCTAACCCAATTTCCACTCGTTCAGAAATTATTCTGCCATGCCCTTCAGAATGAGGTAATTCACCTGAGATGGAATGACGTTCAAATAGTTTCAGTAATAGGCAGCAATGTTCTTCTGCAAACTTCCTACACCGATTTTTAAATACAGCATTTTTGTTCCCTTTTGCAATTTGCTGGTTTAGGGAATGGATGGAGCCATCCTGTCTGGAAAAAAGGAATCATTTTGAGTTATTGAGACTGGTTTAAAGACATAACACAATTTAATGGAGTGTGCGCCGGGGTAAAAAGATTAGATTAAATGGATGTTTTATTCATGGTCACTTTCAGCCTGACTTGGCAGTATATTAACACATCCCTCTCACCCTCTATTAGAAATCATAAACGCACACACTATTTGCTTTTCCCTCTGCACATTATGGGTCATTCATTAGGTAAACCCAAACTGCTGACAGCCAAGTTCAAATTAATGCCATGATTGTTTTGCCATTTGCCATTTGTCTTCAGAGCATCAATGGCGTGCATTACTAAGTGTTTTTTTTTTTGGATGAAATGACAGCCGCTGAGGTGATGGAGATCATCATCATTACAGCTGGGGTTCAATCTCACAACAGAGCAGCTCAGCAAGCTTTATCCACTCTCCGGGGTTAAATAGTTCCACCCTTGGAGGCAGTCCTACAATTGAACTGCTGGTAATGAGGGTGTCTGTGAGTGGGCAGCTCAAAGATCACACTCAGGGCACTGCAGATTTGTCGGCTTTTATCTTTCCTCTGAATTTGATCATAAATGTACTTTTTTCCATACTTAAAAGGGATAGTTAACATCATGCTGTTCCAAACCCATATGACTTTTGTCCTCTGTATAATACGAAAGGAAAATTTCTGAAGTGTAAATTTTGTCAGAGTAAAAGTAGCATAAAACTGACCCGTATGACTTGGCAGCCATATCTGGCAACTATGTAAGTCATCTTAAGTCAAATGATAGCTTTATTTGAGAAAGAAATTGAAGTCAACTCTAGAGGGCACTCCGTTCTGTACCTTGCCATTCACTCAGGACTCCATTTCCCATAATCATTTGCCTGGACTCATCAAGTGCATCACCCGTGTCTCATCTGATCTCATCATCAGTTCACAGCTGTCTCACATTAGTAGGACTATAAGAATAGCACACACACTCTCTGTCTTTGCTGGTGATTGAATGTTTAGTCTTTCCATATTCCTAGTTTTTTCTTTCTCGAGTTTTGATCCTTGGACTCTTAGCTTGTTTTTGATTGTCTGCTGCCTGCCCTGACCATTTCCTGTCTTGTTGGATTACTCTTTACGCTCTTTTAATAAAGTCTGTAACTAAATCTTAACTTCGTCGTCACGACTCCCTTTGTTACAGTTTTTTTTCCCTTTAACCCACAATTCTATTTTATCACTTCATAACATATTTGGAATAAATATGAACAACTTTTTATTTTATTTTTTCTCTTTTTGCAATACTTTTGTAAGGTTAAGGTGATTTCATTGTACAGTTACTGCATGAAAAAGAACAACCAAAACAGTCTTCAGGATTTCCCTTCTCTTTCTCAGAAAGAAAGCCAGTCATAGGTTTGGAATGACATCTAAGCAGTTAAATAATTACAGATTTTAAATTTCTCAGTAAACTATCCCTTTACATTTTACATGTGGTGCACACACACTGTGGAATTGTGCTAAGAGTCATGGAGGAAACACACACACTGCACAGCACTGGGCTGGGCTGTCATGCACCGAAATGGTTCCAACAAGATTATCATTGACTTTCTTGCCAATCGATGCCTATTTTCCAAAGGCAGTAATCTAATTTAACCTATTCCCAGATACGCATGCCCAACTGAAACAGCTCTGCTAATGTGAGACACAATTGGGCATTAAGACATCAGATCAGTCCAGAAAACCATCTAACATAGACTGAATTGACCTTTAGCATCAACAGTTGCCCACTTTCAAAGGCTAATAATTCAGCTACAAATAAAAATGACAATAAAACAGATATTTTGAAGTACAAAAATCTCCTTAATATCTTAATTGTTCCTCTGAGGCAAAGATGAGATTAAATAGAAGTTTAGCAACTGCGGCTTACGTTTCCTGCTTCTCAATGTTTTTCTCATGGGAACAAACATCTCAAAAACATCTCAGTAATATTTATATGGATTTAAACATGTCTGGTAATTATTAACTTACTGGACTTACACCTTTGTTCAAAAGTCTGTGGTCAGAAAGATTTTTTTTTTATTATTAAAAAACATTTGCATTTATTTATGTAATGTATATAGCATATATTTCAAACAAATGCTGTTCCTTCCACATAAATACAACATCGCACAACACTGATAATAATAATAAGAAAGCAAATGAGCAGCAAATCAGAATATTAGAATGATTTCTGAGGGATCATGTGACACCGAAGTCTTGAGTAATAGCTGCTGAAATTAAGTTTTACCACCACAGAAATAAATTAAATAATAATAATAATAATAATAATATATATATATTTATATATCATAAAAAAGTGCTCTATATTTTTTTTGCCCCCAGAACTCTTGAATGTTATTGTATGCCATTCAAATTAATTACCTCATTTAATTTTTTTTTTACTACCAAATAATTTTACAAGAAATATCAGCAACAATATTGACACTTTTATGCAACACTTGAGAAAAAAAATCGAAGCTATTCAACAAATTCCAGTGCTGCTCATTTATGTAAACTAAATAAAACTGCAGAAGAAATAATCTCAGTTTCTTGAAGTCATTTTCATTTCATTTCTCTTCATATCTATATTCATATACACATATCATGCAGGGGCTGGGGAAAGCTAAGCTCTCTGCAGCCTAACTTACACATTAAAGCCACAACATTACATATATTACAGAGACGCTGTTTAGTATGTATGGCCTAGGCATTTCAAAGTCATCTCAAAGTGTCCAGACTTTTCAAACGACAACATGCATCCAGCAAAAGCGGCTAGCTTTGAAAAGATCAAAACGTCTCCTAGAGGACAAAGACATATTAATTTTGTATTCCCTATCTAACACTTATCTGACCAGGGGCTTCAGAACAGCCCTGCAGAGTGGCATTTATTTTATGTCGGTCTCTGATATGTGTTGTCATGACTGGATTATCGGTCATGCCTCATTGAGCACCATGATTGGATCAGCAAGGAAAATATCAGAAGTAAACTAAACAGACACCCGTTCATGTTCGCTAACGCTATCATTGCCTTAGACAAGGACACGCAGACGGGATGATGTCACTGCGCTGTTTCCTTCCCATCAGACAGCACAGGGCTAATGTCACTGAGATTACGGGATGTGCGTGGCTTTCGTCTGAAAGATAGGGCTGTAATGACTTTATGCTTAAAGGAACAGTTCACCAAAAAATGGAAAACATGAATATAATGTATTATTTAACCAGACAGATCTCAGGAATGACTACTGGATCCATCTTAGTTTCCCAAACTCACCGTTAACCACCAGGATGATGTCCCGGAAGTCGATCTCTCCCCTGGCCTCGACTCTTGCCTCACAGCGATATACTCCTTCATCTGCTTTAGTTACTCTCTGGACTTGCAAATTATTGTTTTGTAGGAGTTGAAACTCTGGAGAACAAAATATTTGATGGCGTGTTAATGAAAAGCTAATTTTGCCTTCAAAGGAGCTATATTTATTGCTGGCTGAAATCACATTTACAAGGTAATGCTTTACAACAATAACACTTTAAACATTCATCCATTCCTTTTTTTTTTTGACAATCTTTTCCCATTTCTCAAATCAGCTCCAGAGCAGCTTGAGCTCTACAATAATTTTCAACAATTAAAGTCACAATACGTATTTATCTCAGCTACTTAGCTGCAAAGGTGTGCTTTACAATGTAGGTGATAGACAGTATATTTGGCAGGTTACTTACTCTCAGTATCTTCAATAATCTCCACATTGTTGTAAAACCAGGAGACCACAGGAACGGGGGAGCTGGTGACATCACAGACCACTTCAGCCACATCACCCTGTCGAAACTCCTGAGGTGACCTCACATCTCTGAACGTCAGCTTCTCTGTGGGTCAGGGAGGAGAAAAATGTTGTGAAAAACTCCTAATGCACATTAGCATTCAAAAGTTTGGGATCAGTAAGACGTTTTTGAAATAAATTAATACTTCTATTTAGCAAGGATTAATAAATCAATCAAGTTACAGTAAAGACACTTATACTGCAACTAAACATTTCGATTTCAAATTAACAATGTTCTTTAGAAAATAAAATGCATCATAATCACCACAAAAGCAGCACAACCTTTTTCAACACTGATAATAATAATAAATGTTTATTGAGCCCCAAATCTGCATTATTTAACAAACAGCATAAGAGATTACAAAAAAGGAAAAATATTGCTAGATACTATTTAAAATACTATTTAAATTTTTCAGTTTCAAAGTTTTTTTTAAGGTTAATTCATTATGTTACTTGCAATTTTTGGTAATTGTCTGTAAAATTTACTACAAACTTCTGAGCAAAAATGGTTTTAACACCATTTCTTTCTGTGAACACTCTTACACTATGTCATGGTACTTTTCAGGTGTGGGTGACCTCAAATCTTCCTTGTGAAAATTGCTAAGAAGGTTACTTTGGAAATGTCACAGGTTACAGATTACAATAATAAAAAAAACAAAAAAATAAAAAAAAAAAAACAGAAAAAAATAGAAAAGAAAACATTTTTAGTGAATTGTTGGCCTTCTGGAAAGTATGTTCATTTACTGTAGATGTACTGAATACTTGGTAGGGGCTCCTTTTTCTTTAATTAGTGCCTCAATACAGCGTGGCATGGAGGTGATCAGTTTGTGGCACTGCTGAGGTGGTATGGAAGCACAGGATTCTTTGACAGTGACCTTCAGCTCATCTGCATTTTTTGGTCTCTTGTTTCTCATTTTCCTCCTGATCCTCTATGGGGTTCAGGTCTGGTGAGTTTTTGCTCCATGGAAATTTAACCAACTTTTGGTGCTTTTGGCAGTGTAGGCAGATGCCAAATCCTGCTGGAAAATTAAATCAGCATATTCAAAAAGCTGTTCAACAGAAGGAAGCATGAAGTGCTCCAAAATATCTTGGTAAATGGGTGCAGTGACTTTGGTTTTCAAAAAACACAATGGACCAACACCAGCAGATGACATTGCACCCCAAATCATCACAGACTGTGGAAACTTAACACTGGACTTCAAGCAACTTGGGCTATGAATTTCTCCACAATTCCTCCAGACTCTAGGACCTTGGTTTCCAAATGAAATACAAAACTTGCTCTCATCTGAAAAGAAGACTTTAGACCACTGGGCAACAGTCGACTTCTTCTTCTCCTTAGCCCATGTAAGACGCCTCTGACGTTGTCTTAGTGCAGCAAATTCCTTGACACGTCTGTGTGTGGTGGCTCTTGGTGCCTTGACCCCAGCCTCAGTCCGTTCACTCAAATTCTTGAATCTATTTTGCTTGACAATCCTCATAAAGGCTATGGTTCTCTCGGTTTGTTGTGCATTTTTTTCTTCCACACTTTTTCCTTCCACTCAACTTTCTGTTAACATGCTTGGATACAGCACTTTGTGAAAAAGCCAGCTTCTTTGGCAATGAATGTTCGTGGCTTACCCTCCTTGTGATGTTTGTCTTCTGGACAACTGTCAGATCAGCAGTCTTCCCCATGATTGTGTAGCCTAGTGAACCAAACTGAGAGACCATTTTGAAGGCTCAGTGTTTTGAGTTGATTAGCTGATTGGCATGTCACCATATTCTAAATTGTTGAGATGGTGGGTTTTTGTTAAATGTGAGCCAAAATCATCACAATTAAAAGAACCAAAGCCTTAAACTACTCCAGTATGTGTTCATTGAATTTATTTAATACACAAATTTCACAATTTGAGTCGAATTACTGAAATAAATGAACTTTTCTACAACATTCTAATTTATTGGGATGTACCTGTCCTTGCATCTAACAATGCCTTAGAATTTTTTTCTCAGTAACTATAATAGATTAGTTAGATTTATTTTGCAAGTAAATTATGTAACACAATTACACACCATAAAATACCCCAAATTGAAACAAAACAAACATGTCTGATTAAGCTGCATGCTGCCAGTTGTTCTGGATGGGGCTGTATGTTGTGGAAGTTGTACGGATTTAATTTGTACCACGTGAAATCCAAGCGGTATGAAGACAAAAGAAAAAACACATGAGGGCTTTGGAGAACTAGTTCAGACCCCCCAGTGTGGAAACCAAAGAAAAATCAAGGAAAAACAAGGGACATGTCAACACCTACGTCTGCTTTTCATAAATCAGGTGTGCTTCCACATCGTCTCTGATTATTTGTAATTCACAGTCACATTCTGACACACCAAAACCACATTTTGTTTGTGTGGGAAGCTGCTGTAAACATCTGCTACACCACAGTATAAGAAAATGTGTCTTCAGAGGACTGAAAGAAAGATGCAGCACACCCTCATCAGCAAAGCGGCTCTGTGTATTGATCTGTGAGTCATGTCTGTTTACACACGGCTCCCACTGCTCTAAACACAACTTCTAATGGAACATAGGCAAATGCCAAGCTTGGAACAAAGTCAGCCACAGAGAAGCAAGATTGTGAAATATCTCCTGAAATTTTACAAGATCTACTCATTAAACACAGTGAGGATTAAAATAACATTCTCATACACTTAAAAAAAACAGAAAGACAGAGAATCTGGTGAACATTTCACATAGCCTTTTTTTACCCATGTGTTTTAAGCCTTTGAAGAGATACATTTCTACCTTGGCACCTTTTCCTTTCTTTTTCACTTTGTCTGGACTTGGCATCTCTTGCTTTCACTCTTGTTCTTTATTACTTTTAGTCACCTCTTCCCCATTAATTCAAGAGTTTAACAAAGGAATCAATTAAGGTGTGTTTCCAAAAGGAGGGGCTCACTCAAAGATTACAATTCTGCCATTATTGTCACTATTATGTTGTTTTAAACTTTTTTTCTTCTTTTGTGAAACATATAAGAAGAAATTGAGATGGTTGCTATTTTCCATTTCCATTACAGTGTACAGGAATTAAAGCCATCATTAAAATATATATCCATAGATCACTTGTGCATTATATTCCACAGTTTTTAGGTCATACAGTATGATTGCTTCGTGTGATTAATAGTCATAGTTATTCTAAATGCTTTCATGAGAGATGCAAAATTTTTGTCAGTTTTTTTTAATAAGATCACAAGATTTCTGTTTAAAAAATCAGTCCAAATGATTGATTTATAAATAGGGCTCATGAATCTTACACTGTAAAAAGCTTAACTATTATTTACTCAATTTTATTGGTGAAACATTTTTACACTCAAAAAAATTGAGTACATTTTAAAGCTGTGAAATCAATGAAATATACTGTATGAATTGAGTAAATGCAAGTAAAAAAATTAAATTAAGTAAATCTGAGTAACTGCATCTGGTACATTAACAAATAAAATTGAGTAGAAATAATTGAACATTTAAACATTTAAAAACAATATTTATGAGTAATATTAACTGTTTTTATTAATGAGTAATATTAACTTTTTATTTTCTCTAAACCTTTGTAAAATAGTACTCCACACAACCACATGACATGTATACATGACATTGGCCTTTATTGTCAATGAGTACAGCAATACAGCACATTTTACACTGTATACAATATTGCCTACATTTAAACTCATTTAACAAACATTTTATAAGTAAAAATTAAATATTTAAAAATTAAGGTAGCCTAATTCAAGTGTAATCAAATCAACCCAATATCCACCGGATCAGTGCTGGTCCTCATGCCGGAGACGGACTCGCCTCTGCGGGTGAACTTTGAACTTCATACCGCCGTCCTGTGTTTCACTCACAGCCGATAGATACTGCGAGTGACTGACATAACCTGCCAATAAACAAACAATGACAGTTCTGAGGACATTTTATCATCCAAATGATAATAATTATATTTATTATCATTAGGAATGAAGTCATGTGTTAATGCAAAGCGTTTCAATCATGCAAAAAGACAGGCGCGACTCTCGTTTAGGTGTCGAATTACGCCTCTGTATGTTGTTTTGCATTAAATATGATTTAAAGCACAGTAAAGATTTTATAGATAAAATAAAACATACACAAACCTGAATTTCACAGAGGAAATGCACCAAATCTGCGACGCTGAGAAGAGAGCTGTTGTCTGGAGACTGGAGAGTTCAAACTGCCCGCGCTCACTGACTCAACCAACCGTCGAGTTGTCGTCACGTCAGAGGGTGGGGGAGGGGTGCATTGTTTTAATTGAGTAAACTTACTCAAATTTTAAGAGTGTGTTAAATATATTAATAATATTGATTTGAATTAAGTAATATTTTTGTTTCTTGAAACAGATCAGTTTAATTCAACATTCTCAAATATTTTGATAGAAATTCCACAAATATATTAAGTATATTATAAAGAAATAATTGGTTAGTCAAATACTAAATCATTTTATTGAAAACAACTTAAATATATCTGTAAATTTTAGATAAAATGAACTGTTGGATTTTTACTCAATTATTTTGGTATGTTTAACCCAAACAATCAAGTACACGATATTCAGAGATTTTATTAAGGTAATAAAGTTAAAAATTTCTGTAATATTTACTAAGCCACAGAATTATTTTTTACAGTGTAATAGATCTACTGCAGGGATTTAAGTATTCAGTATTTTTGTCTTTTTTTCCAAGTACAAACATTTTTAAATTAAGATGCATTCACTTGAGAAGCAAAATGATGTACAATAAGATATTAAACCCGGTTTTTCAAAATTAAGTGAGTTTATGCTTAAAATACTTAAATATCCGTTAAATAACTTAATTCAAAAGGAAAACTTTTACTCTATATTTAATAATTACAATATTCTATTAATATAATATTAATATTTTTAATTCCTATAAATTTAATGTAGATTTAAAAAAATGAATATATTATGTCATTTTGCACTAAAACAAGACAAAAAGAGCTCACAGGAAAAAATCCCTGCATATTATAATTCACTGAATGTCAGTCTCATATAACTATAATATGACTTCAAAAGACTTGGAAAATTATGATACTTTTATAGCACTTTCACATCTGTTTTATTCCCAATTCATTGTATTTGCATAAACCACAACTACTACTTTCTGTACAAATTTCTCTGCTCCACAGAGGAAAGAAAGAAAGAAAGAAAGCGAAACTATTCTCCCTCGTCCTTGTTACTTTTTTCCTCTCAATAATACTAGTTCTTTCTCGGTCATGTGGCGGCAGCTGTCTCGTTGTTGGGGAAATTACATTTAGCTTTACATCAACAGATTTGTCAAAGATCTTCGGATGGAACACGTCCATTTCCCCTGCATTGTGAAGCTCTTTTTGAAAGCTTTTGGATGTCCCCTATTCACAGGGAAAATCAAAACAGCTATTTCAATGGCAGCGTTTCCAGTGGTGGAGGGGTTTTTGCGCTAACAAACATAATGTCCTTAGCTATGTAATGGATTCCCACATAGTTGTGCCAAGATGTTGTTCCATTGTAATTTGCATCAATATACAGTTTTCTTGAATTGCTTTTATAGCCGGGACATGTAACAGCATGCTTCCTTGTATTATGCTAAATAAATCTCAATGTAAATGTATGATAATTCGAGGTAAAAGTTTGCATCAAATATAATCTCCAAAGATAACAAATGAGGACAGATGGAGGGTACTGAATCATTTTTTTCTTCAGGTGCAATTTTTTTCTGATTTCTTTGCATTGATTTCAGCCATGGCTGAAATTGGAATGATGTACACAGTATGTTACTGGAGACAAACAAACTTTAGAGGAAATTCTTGAGTGTACCTCAGATGACAAGCTATTTCAAGCTATTTTAAAACATCCCATCTTAAGAAACGTGAACATCACTGTCGGAACTTTACTTCAACATATGAAAAGCCTGCTTGCTTTTTTTCTCTGTTATTTGTAAAATAGAGCAAAAAAGACAATTATCTAGGTATCTCTGGCTGGTCTCTTGGCACAGATGTGAGTCTGGGCTTTGACAGTGAGGGGATGTTGAAAGGGACAGCATCCCCACTGCTCAGAGACCACAGGCGCGCCAGGAAGCCTTGTATCCCCTGGGTGGATTCTGTTTGCTGAGTGCCATGAGCATGAGAGACAAAAGCTGCTTGCTTTTCATGCTGAAGAGCCCAAAAGTGTTGATTTAGATTTAGGATCTACATTCTTCAAATTCTCTAACTGATTTTGTCTCTAAGCACAAACAATTTATAGTAAACTCTTTAACATGTAACAACAATGTGAAAAGATTTGTTGTGTTCTGGTTCCCTGAAGTTCAGTTCTGGCTCATTCCATTTTCGGATCCCTTTATGTCTCCTCACTCACGCTAAATTTGTTGTTACATGTTTGAAAATGCATGTCTCCAAAATGAACAAGGTGCACAATGACAACAGAAGATGTATCTTACATATATAGTTCCTGAAGTCAAAATAATCCAAAGTTCAAAAGTTTGGGCTCAGTTAAATTTGTACTTGTTATGTAAAACGCCTGTGCTCCACAGAGATCTGATCTCATCATCATCCAATCTGCCTGGAATGACATGAAGAAACAGACAAATACTAAGACAGACTAAATGGTGATTTGATTTAGCTAATAGAAGTTAATTGCTAAATAAAATCTATTTGTGAATTTATTTGTACAACATTTGCACACACAAGTGCCTAACACTTTTCACAGGACTGTAGCTTTGTTGGTACAGGAGTTCTCTTGAAGTGTCTTAGAGATGTTACAAAACACAAATATTCGAAAATGTAATTCTCCTGCTAGTTCATGCAGTAGATAAAAGATGATGCAACACAGTTCTTGACTTTGATTTTATTGCATTCAATTAGTTTGATTAGTTTTGCACTTTACTTGATAATAGTTATTTCTTCTTTTTAAAAGAAGTCTAAACAAGGAAAGGTTCTGTTGATAAAGTTTAACATGATTCTGTGATTTAAATGTACATCAAATATTTTATGAATGAAACCAGATGTATTCATTAAAAGGCATTTTGTGAAATTTCATTATATTATTTTTGATATTTTATCCCAAGCCCCTGTTAATTTCTGATCTCTATTCATATGCATTTACATAAATTAAGTTATAAGGAACATATTTACAACAAAAGGTGTGTGTGAGCAGATTTATTTGTTAGTGTCTGATACTCACGGTAGATTTCCAGCACCACAGTGGCCTCCTGTGTATGTCCCTGTGCGTCGTTGGCCTGGCACCGGTAGATGCCCGCATCTTCTATTTTGGCATTATAGAGGGTGAGTCTGGAACGAACACCTTCATTGTGCAGGGCCACCCTCTGAGACGGGACCATCCGCTCCCCTTGCGGGTTATACCAGTCCAGAGTCACAGCCTCCCCAATCACTAAACACACATAGAAAAAAAAATATTAAGAGAAAAACTTGACAATAGTGTTAATGTAAAAGGAAACAAATGCTTTTATGGCCACATTTCACTGTCATTTCACATTCAATTGCATTTGATGCTGCTAGTGGTGCAGTACTTCCTCTTTATACCAGATATCTCTTAAGCCTCTGGTAGCGGCATACACTCTCTGTGTCTCTCAAATACACACACACACACTGCGATAAACAAAACCCGTCATGTGCTTTGCCCTGCAGAGAACAGCTGGCCGAGCACACACTTGGTACCAAGGTTCCTGGTGCTGTAAATCCTGCTCTGCTGGAAGTTCATAAAAAGCATCAGCATGGTGCAGCACTTCTCCGCTCAAAGCATCTATCAGCTGCACAACGGGGGAGCGTGAGACTTCGGCTCCGGGCAGACGGGCAGGCCAGAGGATGCAACCGGCCCTGTGACGCAGCTCTGCCAAGGGAGAAACACTGAGAGCAGGCAGGGGGTTATCAGTGAAGGAGCAGAGCCTGAACCGAGGAACGTCAGGGGTTCAAGGAGAGGACGAAACGGCATAATCTCAGCCCACTCGACAAAAGCTGGACCATGGAGGAGACGCGGAAAGGGTTAGAAAGAGATGTTAGGGGTTGAAGGGCTCAGGGACAAAGCAAAGCTTAGTTTAGACAAACTTCACTGGATCTCCTGTTTCACATTCGTCTTCACTTTTGAATGAAGTTTAGTTTAGAAAAGTTCGGGGAAGTAGTAGAGTTATCATATGGCATAGTGGTTAAAGATCTGGGCTGACAGGCAAAAGATTGTAGGTTCTAGCTTTGAAAGGGGAGAGGGATCCATGAGCTATCACTGTGCCCTTGAGTGAGACACTTAACCTACTTGTTCCAGTAATAAGAGTACTGTTGGCCACTGTAAGGGCTGCATGAAATTGTAAAAAATTGACTGTGATATTTTGTTTTGCAGTATAAATTGTGAATTTTCACCAGATGACTTGAAAAGCTATATTTTGAAAATATATTATTATAGAGTGCAACTGCAAAACAAATAAATAAATAAAAACATCTGGACAAAAATATATACATTGACTTGTGTGGTTTTGTCGCATCTGAATGAATAAATGGAAAAGTAAATAATAAAAAGTAACTGAAAAACTTTTTGCACTATTGGAAAAAAAAAAACATTCTAGAATGATTGGGAAATTTTGTTGGTAACTGCAAATGCACCAGGAAAAAAAAAATGCTGAAAAATATTTTTTTACTTAAAAAAAAATCCCTATCCTTTCAGGGTTGAACAATTTAGGAAAAAAATCGAAAAAATGTGTTAACACTTAGGTTATACTCTTTATATGACCCAACTCAAAGTTCTTTTAACCAGTGAACAGGGAGAAAAAAAATATTTGCATTTTCAAAGGCCAAATATCCACTATTTTTTTGACTCGTTCAATAAAACTAAAACAATATGATTATTATTATGATTATTACAAAATAAAAATAAAATATGAAGAAAATATGTTTTTTTGCAATAATACTGTACTAGTACTGTAAAATAAAAGCAAATCAAGTAAAAAAATAAATAAATAAAAAACTGCTTCATACGTGTGTAAATATCAATGACCATAGTGCTGCATTTAGTCTGAAATGGCAAGGTATATATTTAAGTAAATAACAGTTCTTTCTTTATAACAGCTTTATTTCGATAAGCCATGCAGCACTGTCACTATAGGTAAAATAATCTGAAATAATGATCACTTACTAGCAAAAACGCGACTATATACTGTGACCCCGGTTATATTTAGTAGTTCAATATGTACTGAACATAGCTCTTTGCTCAAAATGTCAAAATGCATTAATTATAATAGGCTGGATTAAAGTGCAGGACAAGTCTTTTACAGTTATCCACCATTATGTTATGTATTCACTCTTCTGGAGCAAATAACTTAAAATATGCAGCACCCAAATAAATCTGTCCTACTGAAGCCTAAAATAGGAATTTATAAATACATCAAACCAATACAGTTTCTCTTACACCTCCATGGATATCCCAAAGCTATTTTTAAAGGTGAGCATGCTGGCTTGTCTCAGCTAGTTGACCTGAAGGTCTGTGAAGCATGTGTGCACCTTCCATATCAGCAGATACATTTCAGGTGTGCTAATGACCCGCAATCTGGCGGGCGTCCAGTAGGGGTCAGCATGTTTAAAGTGCTGTCAGGTAGAGCCTGGACTCCTGGAGCTCACGCAGCAGAGGCCTGCAACCTGACTACAGCAGCTCAGCCATGTGGAAAAGAAAAACAACACGCAGCTTCACCACAAAACCTGCCCGACATAATCTAGCCCTGTGCACATGGATATCCATACATGTTTCCTTCAGTACACTGTCCAAGCGCAAACTTGCCTGCAGTGTGCAAAGAAAGACAGGCTTAGGAGCTGCGGTTTACAGACAACACTTGACTAGTTTAGAATGATAAGGAACTTTGAGCAAAGGCATTTTAGGTGTTCAGACTACGGTCAAAGCTGGGGTTTTATAAGAGAAGTATATATAAGAAGCATTTATACTGTGTTAGAAAAATATATATTGTGTGTGTAGGTTTGAGGTGAAAAAAGCTCACCAAAGCTGCATTTATTTTATTAAAAATACAATAAAAACTGTAATATTGTGAAATATGTGACCCTGTGCCACAAAACCAGTCATAAGGGTATTTTTTTACAGCTTTCCATTGATGTATGGTTTGTTTGGATAGGAAAATGTTTGGCCAAGATACAGCAATGAGCCATAAAGAAAATCTGTAAAGTTGCAAAGACTAAAGTCTCAAATTCAAAGAGATATTCTTTTTAAAAGTTAAGAGTGAACCACACCCCCCTAAAACGGCTCAGTCTAACACGGCCTACATCACGATGTGGGAAGATTTGCATAACGCCGCCCAGATTCTCATGTTGTGGAGATGCTGTTTCGTTGTAAAAGCAAAAATACTTTGTTTGGCCTTCCAAAAGAGGACACAACTAGAAATCAGTTGCTAAGTTTTATTTACAAGACTGTTCCAGAACAGTTCAACCCAAATGTACATATGTGTGCAGCGCATTTTATGGAGGATGAGGTTTCCTGAGCCAGTAGCCTACTGTCTGTGGCACAAAGGGTGTTTCTATAAATCGGGGCAGTTACAACTTTGCAAGGATAGTCTGGCGCTTCTGACTCACAGCCGTAAGTACTTTTTTTTATATTTAAAGAATTTTAGATTGATGATTCAAATGCTAGTTTTGAGCAGTGTAGAGTAGCGCTTGTTGTGTGTTGTTTCTCCGATCACAAATGCCGACATGGTTTTATGTTTATGCAGCGCGATACGCTACGCAACACGTAAAAACACAATACAAGTCATTATATTCAGTAATTATGTCCCCACTGGATGCAACAAATGCCTCATTTATAATGGGTTTTATTGTTTTTGTCTCGTCATGCCGAGAGATAGCATCACAGTATGGTAAGGGGCATAACATTTCCATCACACGCTTGAGAAATTTGGCCAATCACAATGCACTGGATACCTGGCCAGTATCCAATGAGCTTTCGACGCATTTCAGAAGGCGGGGCATAGAGGAGCAACAATAATGTACATTATTGTTTATGTTTATGCAATTATGTTTTTTTTTACCTTAAACCGCATAAACACATTGAATTACACCAAATACATAATGTTCTTTTTAGCAACGTCATATGACCCCTTTAAAGTTGTTAGCTACAGATCTATCTATCTGTCTGTCTGTCTGTCTGTCTATCTGACCCCAAACTTTTGAATGGTAGTGTGTGTTTTCTTTTTTTCTTTTTTTATGTGTGGGAAATAAAGGTATCATTTGCTTTATTCTACTTAAGAGTGTTCTTTAAACTCCTAAATCAGTATGCTTGAGCTGTTATGATGTACTAAAAGCAGCCTGTGTCAAAGGTGCAAGATAAGTGTGAGACAAGTAAAGCTATTTTAAAGACCCTATACCCTTGCTTCTAATGATGATGATTTGCATTACATACTGTGCATAGAAATGCATCTAGGTGACATAGTTGGAAACCTTAAATTGACACATATGTTGTATATGCATTATGATTGGTTAAGATATAAGCATCTTGGTTTAATTAGGATATAAAAGAGTTAAGACAGTTTTCCCCCCTTGTTGCACTCACAGCCAGTGTGAATGACTACATCACTGTAGACCCTTTTCTTGCAAGAAAATAAATCTTCAAAAGACTTTTGTCTCATACCTTCACTGAAATGGAAAATTGCCACGACACTATTACAAACTGTCAGTATAATAAATTGATTCATGTGATTATTCTGACCAGCTATTTAATTTCTGACAAAGCAGAATGAGACTAGAATAATATCAGATTTAAAAACTGTGATAAACACAACCTAATTGATTGCGCAGGTTAGCATGGTGATGTTGACAGCTCTTAAAAATACATTTGGTAAAATTCCCTCAAAACAACCTACAGTATTACAGCCCCCTGAAAGTCCCCAGACTACAGTTTGAAAATCCATGATCTATTTATTTATTTTTTTGTAAAACAATCAACATGAAAACAACTGTCAGTCCAAGACAAAATAATCAAACATACTATACACACATAATCCCACACTTTGCCCTGGTCATTAAGAAAGCCTTAGTCTTAGAATTCAATACTGCTTACAACGGGAGAAGTTATTTAAGCTGTTCAACCTAAATAAATGACTACTCCAGTCAGCACAACGTAAATTGTGTGCATCCATGCAACCATCTCATATACATCAGCGTCAGAGACATGATGAGGTGGTGCTGTGAAAAAAAACATACCCGTGCATATGAAAAACTTGGACTCTCCGACACTCAGCTCCACCTTTTTTAGCGAGATTGACACCTGGAGGACACCTGGAAAACAAAGAAAAAGAGACAGAAAGGTAAGAGAGGGGTAGCAATCAGGAATTCAGCACACAAACCGCAGGAACAACAAGAGCGCCTCAAATGTTCCTGCCACAGAAATCACACCAAACCACAGGCAGCACAAAAACTGTCTTTGCAAGCAGGAGAGATGAGAGGGTACAGGGAGACTTCTATAAGCCCCCTCCCAATCACTTCAATCAGGCTAGCCTGCCTGGAACATCCAGCACCTAGTACAAAAAAGTGAGGAAAAGAAAAGGACACAAGACAGACAAAGCTTTGATCTGGCTTTCCTTTTTTGTGTATATATATACATGGATTGTTCTTGCATTGCATTTCAATCTAGGGAGGAAACCACTAAGAATTAACTGCACCCACTTGCTTCATTTATTTGTATGCATTGTCTGTGTTATTTTAGCGTGCATTCGACTAATTTGAATACGTGTTTGGAACATGAACTCTAGCAGAATGTCCAAGCTCCTATTTTCCACTCAGTGAAAGTGAATGCTCACCACCAGTGGTGTGCAGATATGGCAATAACTGTATATTAATCTGTATCTTCTGCAATTCAATAACCTGTGAATTTGTATAGATCCGGACTTGGGTCAAAACTAAATGAAGTAACTTTATTTAGTTTTTATTGTCCATTTAGCAAATATATATATTTTTTTACAATCATTATATAAATTTAAACACACACAAACTGGTTTTAAAGTTTTGGTGACATTCCATAGACATAATGGTTTTTATAGTGTACAAACTGTATTTTCGGTCTACCTACCATTCACACAAAACCTTCTGCTATTTTAGATTGTCAAAAAAAAAAAAAAAAATCCTGTGTGATTTTTAAGCTCTTTTCATAATTAAAAAAATAAAATACAATTCCAACAAGGACAGAAATGACTGGTATTTTCATACTTTACTATACTATACTACTGGGGACGATGTAGGGAATACCAAGACAACACACACATAAAAGTTCAAAAAGGCTAAAAAAAAGAATACATTAATCTTTATTTATCATCATAAATTTAAATTTAAATTTGTATTCCTTTTGAAGCTATTATTCATGTCTTTTTGAATAAGGCATTTCACAGTTGTCTTCCCTATAGTGACCACGGGTGTCACACATCCACTTTTATTGTACTGTATAAGCAGCTTGAGCATGCTGAATAAGTTAAGAATAAGAATAAGAAACATTGTGTTGTGTCCATTAAAGAAATAAGTTCATGCGAGCCTGGAATGACATGAAGTTGAATTATTGGGGTGATTTCTTCCTTTAAGACTGTTCAGTACAAGATGAAATCACCATGTTCTTCTACCCACAGAGCCAATTCACACCGAGAGGACAGTGGGAGGGCTGGGTTTCCTCGTTAAAAGAGGTCTGTGAATTTGTGGCTCAGGTAGAGGTGAGGGCGGCGGGCCGCATATGAATGAGAAAACGAATGCATGCAGGAGCCGGAGGTCTCTCTGTTTACCCGAGAACGACCAACTCGAGTTCTTTTTATGATTTTCGCACATCGGCATGCAAGAGTCAAGAGCAAACTTGACATACGCACACACTCGCGAATGCACAAAGAAACACACACTGACGAAGCTCATGGGGGAAGCAGCACTGGCATCTGGCGTAATGATTAATTACAGCACAGTGGGGCTGGAGCTAGTCATCTGGATGGAGATGTGAAGTCTGAGGGTATGTGAGCCGCTGCCCGTGGCAACCAGAATATAATTACTCCCCAAGACTACTTTGAAAAAAAAAAAAACAAGCCTTCTCATTACATTTTTTTCACTTATCGTACTGTTCAAACAATATTACATATTTGATGTCATAAGCTAACGAACAATCTTACAGTCAACATAGTGTAGCAATGATTTGAAGAATTTATTACACTGTATGCTTTGAGGCAATTACTTTACTACCTGCAATCAAAGCACCTGTCTCTCACATTTATAAAACATTGGTGAGGGACGATGTTTCTTAAGCAGATTCGCACTCCTGGATCACATTTCCATGCGTTTGATTTCACCTAAAGAAAGAAATCACCTCCAGAAATTTCAGTCAAGGAAAATGTGTCACAGTGTGCCAAAGAAAATGCATAATTCATGAAAATAAACATTGATATTGTTAATTTTGCAAACACAAACTGTATGTAAAAGATAGAAAAGCATACAAATGAGCCCCTAAAAAAACAAAAAACATAAAAACCAAGAGGTAGATTATTTTTATTTTCTGTTATTTTTGATTGAAGTTTTGAAGAAACATATTTAGTGTATACTGTATGTTTACACTATTGGTAAAAAAATAAGTTCAGGATTATTTATTCATTCATTCATTCATTCATTCATCAGGATCTTGATTTAAAAATAATTTAATAATTTATTTCTACAACTTTATTCAGCAAAAGCAAAAAAGATCAAAAGAATTCTGCTGCAATTGCTACACAGTTATTTTAAATTAAGTAAATGTTGGCAAAACAATAATAAATATAAGTAAATAAATACAGATAAATATAGAATAAAACAATAATAAACATAAATAAAAAAGACAAGTTATTTAATTTAATAAAATTACAGCATTACAGTGTTTTACTGTTTTTCTTTCTTTTTTAATCAAATAAAATGGTGAGCATTAAAAACGTCATTCAAACACATGATATATATATATATATATATATATATATATATAAAGTTTGGGCTCATAAATATTAGATCACTCACACCTAAAGCAGTTATTGTAAATGAAATGATCACAGATAATAGTTTTGATGTACTCTGCTTGACTGAAACCTGGCTTAAACCAAATGATTATTTTGGTCTAAATGAGTCGACTCCACCAAACTACTGTTATAAGCATGAGCCCCGTCAGACTGGTCGTGGCGGAGGTGTTGCAACAATATATAGTGATATTCTCAATGTTACCCAGAAAACAGGATACAGGTTTAACTCATTCGAAATACTTCTGCTTAATGTTACACTGTCAGACATGCAAAAGAAATATAATGTATCTCTTGCTCTGGCTACTGTGTATAGACCACCAGGGCCGTATACAAAATTCCTTAAAGAATTTGCAGATTTCCTCTCAGACCTTCTGGTTACAGTTGATAAGGCGCTAATCATGGGAGATTTTAATATTCACGTTGATAATACAAATGATGCATTAGGACTTGCGTTTACTGACCTAATAAACTCTTTTGTGGGTCAAGCAAAATGTCACCAGGCCCACTCATTGTTTTAATCATACACTAGATTTAATTATATCGCATGGAATCGATCTTACTGCTGTAGATATCGTACCTCAATGTGATGATATTACAGACCATTTCCTTGTATCGTGCATGCTGCATATCACTGATATTAACTATATGTCTCAGCGTTACCGTCTGGGCAGAACTATTGTTCCAGTCACCAAAGACAGATTTGCAAATAACCTGCCTGATCTATCTCAACTGCTATTTGTACCCAAAAATACACATGAATTAGACGGAATGACTGACAACATGGGGCACTATTTTCTCTAATACATTAGAAGCTGTTGCCCCCATCAAATTGAAAAAGGTTAGAGAAAAACGTACTGTGCCATGGTATAACAGTAATACTCTCTCTCTCAAGAAAGTAACTCGTAGTCTTGAACGCAAATGGAGAAAAACTAACTTTGAAGTTTTTAGAATTGCATGGAAACACAGAATGTCCAGCTATAGACAGGCTCTAAAAACTGATAGGGCAGAGCATACCCACAAACTCATAGAAAATAACCAAAACAATCCAAGGTTTTTATTTAGCACAGTGGCTAAATTAACAAATTACCAGATGCCACCTGATTCAAATATTCCACCAACGTTAAATAGTAATGACTTTATGAATTTCTTCACTGATAAAATAGATAACATTAGAAATACAAAAGCGAATGTAGATTCAACAGCGTCTAACACTTCAGTTTCATCCATCGCACCCAAAGATAAACTGCAGTGCTTTACAAATATAGGACAGGAAGAGCTAAATAAACTTATCACTGTATCTAAACCAACAACATGTTTATTAGATCCTGTACCCACTAAATTACTGAAAGAGTTGTTACCTGTAGCCGAAGAACCGCTGCTCAATATTATTAACTCGTCGTTATTTTTAGGTCACGTCCCAAAACCATTCAAGCTGGCGGTTATTAAGCCTCTTATTAAGAAACCAAAACTAGATCCTAGTGAACTGCCAAATTATAGGCCTATTTCAAATCTTCCATTTATGTCTAAAATTTTAGAAAAAGATGTGCCTGCTCAATTGAGCACCTTCCTGAACAACAATGGTCTGTATGAAGAATTTCAGTCAGGTTTCAGGCCCCACTATAGCACAGAAACTGCACTTGTTAAAATTACAAATGACCTGCTTCTTGCGTCAGATCAAGGCTGCATCTCATTTCTAGTTTTACTTGATCTTAGTGCTGCGTTCGACACCATAGATCATGACATACTCATAGATCGATTACAAAACTATACAGGTATTCAAGGGCAGGCTCTAAGATGGTTTAGATCCTACCTGTCCGATCGCTACCATTTTGTTTACTTAAACGGGGAGTCATCTCATTTATCATCAGTAAAATATGGAGTGCCACAAGGATCCGTCCTAGGTCCCCTTCTATTGTAAATATACATCTTGCCCCTTGTTAATATTATTAGAAAATACGGAATTAGCTTCCACTGTTATGCTGATGATACTCAGCTATATATCTCAACGAGACCAGATGAAACCTCTAAATTATCTAAGCTAACAGAGTGTGTTAAAAATGTAAAAGATTGGATGACCAATAATTTTCTCCAATTAAATTCGGATAAGACAGAGATTTTAATTATTGGACCAAAAATTATATGGGTGTTATATTTTTTAAATCATATTTCCCATGTTACAAAAACTGCATTCTTCCATCTTAGAAACATTGCCAAGCTACGAAATATGTTGTCTGTTTCTGATGCAGAAAAGCTAGTTCATGCATTCATGACCTCTAGACTGGACTATTGTAATGCACTTCTAGGTGGTTGTCCTGCTTCTTCAATAAACAAGCTACAAGTAGTCCAAAATGCAGCGGCTAGAGTCCTTACCAGGTCAAGAAAATATGATCATATTACCCCAATTTTACAGTCTCTGCACTGGCTACCTATTAAGTTCCGTATCAGTTACAAATTATCATTACTTACCTATAAGGCCCTAAATGGTTTAGCTCCTGCGTACCTAACTAGCCTTCTACCACGCTACAATCCATCACGCTCCCTAAGGTCACAAAACGCTGGACTTTTGGTAGTTCCTAGGATAGCAAAGTCCACTAAAGGAGGTAGAGCTTTTTCACATTTGGCACCCAAACTCTGGAATAGCCTTCCTGATAATGTTCAGGGTTCAGCAACACTCTCTCTGTTTAAATCTAGATTAAAAACGCATCTCTTTCACCAAGCATTTGAATAATGTATCTTAAATTGTGAGTATAGTTGTATCTGATCAAATGTGCATTCTTATTCTTTAACTTGGGTTAAACTAATTAATTTTAGTTTGTTGGAACAGCAGCTATGCTAATGATGTCTCTATTTGTTTCTATGTTTTGCCACGTAGGATTTACACAAGCTCCAGTCTGGATCCAGAACACCTGAGAAGAGATGATGCTGACCCTCAGAGGACCCCAGATGACGCTAACCCTGAATCAACAACAGAACTAACAAATATTGCTACAAGTGTGACTGCATCATATAATAATTATTAATTATTAATAATATTAATAATGTTCATCATCTGGCTGACTACGACTTGTATAAATATTTCTACAAATCCTGTCATATGTGCACAAAATGACAGTCACCACTTATAAGCTATTACTAAATACTGTAGAAACATAATTTTCTGTAAAGTTGCTTTGTAACGATTTGTATTGTAAAAAGCGCTATACAAATAAAATTGATTATATATATATATATATATATATATATATATATATATATATATATATATGTATGTATATATATAGACACTGTATAGCCTGTTTTATCTTATGCTGAGATCAGCTAGATTGAGTTCTGATAGTATGCGAGGTTATCTTTGACAACTTCCATCGCAGCCAGAACTGGAACTAAATGTAATTAAAGCAATTCATTACTTCACACTCACATGAGAGTCGGTTCTCTGATTAAACCTAACTGTCTGTCAGCCAAATAATCTAATTAAACTGATATGAATCAACAGTCATTGGAGCAAAAACAGAGAACACCAGTTTTTTCACCAATTTACGAGCTGAGATAATGAAAAGAGAAACAAAAAAGACACTTGACAAATCAGACCACCGAAAGTGAGATCCAAACTTTTTGGCTATAAGCACATCTATTTCAAGCTGTGGAACACAACAAGCGTTGTGATGGTAGAGTGCAGCTCTGTGAAACAGAAAACGGAAGAGCGCGTGTGTTGTAGAAACTGCCAAAGCAATTAGCAACAAAAATGTACAAACTGCTATTTTCCAAGAAATCTAATTTAACTGTCTGGTCTCCATGAGTTTAGTGCTGTTATAGTAAATTATACACACACACTATATTGCCGAAAGTATTGGGACCCCCTTCTTATGAGTACATTTCCATGAGTACAAATGGGGTGATGACATGAGAAATGAACAAGCCACAAATGTTCAGCCTATGACAAAATAAATGAATAATGCCCCAAAATATCAATACTTGCCAACAGACCAAAAATAAATAATTACTGAGACGCAACAGCGACAAACTTCTGAAATGATAGTTAAAAGCCAGAATGCAAAGCGCATGGGTCCACCTAATAATATTTGTTCACACAGGACCCCAGACCAATAAAAAACAGTCTGAAATCAATGGATGCCTGAGGTGCAGACATAACTCTCTGCTTTACTGTAATTCTGTGGTGTGTTTGTCATTCCGAACAAAACGCCTGTGTAGAAAAATGAGTTAGCGCTAATTAAGCAGCCAGCAGTGCAGAGCCCCAAGGCTGAGCGGCTACACATCTGTCATTTAACAGTCCACTATGGAGAGCTATTCTTCCTCACTGCTACTGAGATCATTCAGATCTTAAGAATGGATTCGGTCCAACTGAATCACATGTAAGACTGTCTGCACCTGATGATGTTTAGCTAATGTAAGACAGACCCACACCTTTCTCAGTGATGAATAATAACCATAGACAGTAAAAGAAATGGACACAGCGACCCCATTGGATTCAACGGAGACAAGTGAAGTCAATTAGAAGCACGCACTTCCTGGGGGTCGAGCAAACTGCGCAGACTCAAACTGAGCTTGATGATGTAGATGTCACGTGAGCAACGTGTAAGTCTTCTAATCGCTGTGCCAAGAGAAATCACCCACCGAATTCTTCCAGAGAAGGCGAGCGTGAACAGGAGCATATTTTGGTAAGTATTCTGATTAATTATCTCCCTTGACTTTATACCTCCACGTCCCCCGGTTTCCTCATAGACAGTAAAAGATTGTCTGCGAGCTTCTCCTCCTGTCCATACGGTAATTTCTCTACTGTGTGACAGAGAGTAGCTGGTTATGATGCAATCGTTAGCCTATTTTTTTACAAAAACTGCTTCTACGGGACCATAACGTAAGATACAAGGTAATGGAGCCTTTTATACATTTTCGTGTTTCTTTAGAAATAATTAATGGACAAATGGAGTCTTTAAACGCCTCAGATGTAAAGTTATTCGCTGTCAAAGTGACGCCAAAATGAATGGGAGTCAATGGAATGCTAACAGCAGGTGGGGGTCCGCTAGCCAATGGCGGCGCCCAGGGCTGCTTCAATAAAATATGAAAACCTGCCCCCCCTGATAATAACCAAGCACACACAAAATGGGGGGAGGGGGATGTTGGGGCCTTTGGGGGGACAATCAGGCACTGAGTAATACTATTTAACTTTATTTAGCGAAACTCACTTTTAGTGAACCACTGAATCAGTTCTTTGACCTGAGTTCAAAAGATTAGATGGACTTCCTAAGTTAACTTGAACCAAAAAAATACAAATAAATCATACATTTACTTGACACCGACAGCAACACTTGTGCAATCTTATTTTCACACTGTGCAGATAGAAATATATGTGGTTTGAAAAGTTGTCTTCACTGCAGGCCTCCCAATTTAAGTGGTTCCTCTTTAACCTCTCCTTCCACAGTCTGGACCTGTCCACCTTGTCTGAAGGAACTGCTGGATGGTATTGGGCATTTGCACAGCTCTTTCTTCCCTGAGATAAGACTGGATTCGACCACAGAGCTAAATTAAGTGCTAGAGAGAGGATGGCTACATTGTGCCCTCTCTCCCCCTCCTGTCTCTTTCTGTGCATTCCCTTGCACCTGAAATGTCAGAGTAAATGACTACTGAGAGATCTCTTTCTGTCCCCTCTGCCTGCTTACATCTCTCTCAGAGGAAATAGAAATGACCAAGGTGTAAGATACTGATAACTGAGATGCTATGAGCTGCAAATGGAAGCAAAGTTAGTGGTTTAACAGAGACTAGATGTGGTTAGAACCTTTGGGATCTGTTCAAATCAAATACTTCGGAGCAAACCGAACCCAAGAAATCACCTGGGGACGAGTGTTTTCCCCAAAGCGTTATCTAATTATGTTTCAAACCAGCTCTGAAAGTCGCCAAAATAGATTCGAGCGGCAAGGGAAAGGGTCAAGCTCTTGTGAAACTCTCATAAATAGTGGCAAAGGAGAATTGAGCACGAACTTCTCTTCGAGGAACCTACTGGGGTTTGTAGGTTAAGATTTCATTGTGCAGAAATTGAATCAGACTCTCCGTCTACTCCGTGAGAATTTATTATCATGGTGGAATTGACTTGACACTGGCTGACCTGCTTAAATAAGGAAGATGTGAATGAGTTGAATTCAACTCTTCAGGCTGACAATGCGGCCAGTGCGCAAGTCTTATCTGCAGGACTTATCTCAGTGGCTGTGTGCTTGAATGCAGGATTGACGCTCATACTGGAGCCAATCAAGTTCTGAATGCATGTAAAATCCTTCTCTTATGCAGAATGACCTGAACCCACAAAGAAGATGCTAACCATCCATAATGCAGATTTCAAACTTCAGACCAGATGACCTACCATTAACTTTAAATCCATGATTTTTATTTTTATTTTTTTACTCATCACAAATATTGACAGTTTTGCCAGGCATCTTTTAACAAATGTTCTGCATCGAATGCGTTTACGATCCTGAGAGATTGCAGAGAGGTGTCAGGCTATGTTGGAAATGTTAATGGTTTTCTTTCTACCCGCTGTCTGGGTCCTGCTGTGTTAATTAAATGCAGACATCACTTCTTTATATGATGAGAGTTGCCTTTATTCTAAATGTGATATTAATCTGACAGAAGGGTAAACATGAGCAGAGAAAAGGGGGAAAACAAACAAACACAAGAAAAAAAGACACCATTCATAGCCATTCCCAAAGGATCCCCTTCTGACTGGACTGAAGTCTTTTACCAAGGTCCAAGTTAACTGCCTGGTCTTACAGTTTGTGTGGGACATTTCAGCGAGAACTATATTGTGAACTTGTCACAATGTAATGCTGGCTTTGCAAAAAGGCTGTTTTTTTACTAATTTTTTTTTTTTTTTAAGATATGGAATTGAACTATATTTCAACATGTAATCAAATGCTGTTATAGTCATTTTACTTGTAAAGAGGTTAGTCAATCGTAAAAGGTAATTTTGACTCATTTTGGTTGAAAATGTACACAGAATTCCTTAAGGTACAAGCAGCAAAATCAAGTGAAAAATAATCATAAGATTTAAATAGCATGGGAGAAAAAATTGTGCTACAAGTGACGTATAGGTAAGTTATGGGTTGTTATGCATATATAAATATGCAAATTATAGAAAAATATTGTTTATATATTAGATAAATGTATATATTTACATTTAGTAATGTAGAGGGTCAAATAAAGAAATCAAATATATAATATAAAATATAAGAATTTATAAAAGTGTATATATATATATATATATATATATATATATATATATATATATATATATAGTCACAATTTCACAGGGAGCAAGGGAATGAAGAGACGCGGGAGTAACTTGAAACCAGCAGACTTTATTGATATAAAAATAAAACAGAATACAGCTCTGGAACACAGGAGGACATGAAGACATATGACACCGGACGCTAGAGACTACAAAACACAGGGCTTAAGTAACAACTATCTATCTATCTATCTATCTATCTATCTATCTATCTATCTATCTATCTATCTATCTATCTATCTATCTATCTATCTATATAAATACTAAAATGACTAAAACTACAATTGAAATAAATAAATATATGGAATATGGAATATAAATAATTACAATAAGCAAATAAAATGACTAAAATTAATAAAACCGACTAAAATGAAATATAAATATAAAAATAACATTAACATTACATAAAATAACATTAACATAACATAAAATTCTAAATATCTGGTAACACTTCGCAGAAAGGTTCCAATGGTTAACACTGAATTAACACTGAAAAATTATTCTGAAGCATTTATCAATCCTAATGTTAATTTCAGCATTTACCAATAAATTATTAGAATATAACGTTCCATCTGTTAACATTATTTAATGTTCCTGAGGTGACATGAACTATGAACAGTTGTATTTAACATTAACAGATCAATAAATACTGTCACAATTATTGATCTGTGTTAGTTACTTTTGACTAATCCATTAACTAATGGGACCTTATTGTAAAGTGTTAACAAAATATTAATACATACAACATAAATAGTACATAAATAATATTAAAACAACACTGCATGGGTTTAGAAAGAATATCAAGGTAAGTAAATAATTATTTTCATTTTTGGGTGTACTGTTCCTTTAACAGATTGGTTTAAGCTGTCTCCTCTGTAGACACTCTGTTGATGTCTCAAACAGTCTTCAATCCTGTCAATCAGTCTGTGCCAGGAGGACTGTGTTATTTGTCAGCCCCAAACATACAGTGAGGAATGTGCACCACGCTTGTGTAGCACTGACACAAATAAATACATTTCTCTCTTCACTCTTCAATCTTCTTTCTCACACCCCACCGGCGGTCTATCGCTTCAGCCCTCCTCAAAACTGAAACCTGTCACGCCGATACATTCCTTTATCCCCTTAAACTTGCTTACATGTCCGTACAGCAAAAGACCCCTGAAAGTCGTCCTCCTGCGATCTGCCTAGTTGCTAAATCATAAATATCCAATGCGCCAGCATTTTCCTTTTTGTAACGGTAATTGAACAGTTTGTAGAACATCAGAAAGAAAGGGATGTAAACACAGTGTGGCAGTGTGTTGGCACTCCCAACAGATCCAGTGCTACAGTATGTCACACACTCCCCCGTGCTGGGACGCTGTCAGTAAATATTAATAAGCCACTACATCAACCGAGGGTGGTCCCCTGTCACCAGATTAGCATAATCAGTGCAGTTTAAATGGCCGCCCTCCTCTGAACATGGGAGGATAATGACGCTTTATGAGTGCGCCCTCACACAGGCTGTGATATACAGCAAAGTCACCGGATCCTGTGCCGTCGCCGTGTGATTTGTGGAGCGGGGACTTGCAGGGACTCGCAGGGGATGAAGGGGGCCTCTCTGGGATTGAGCGGTGTGCCAATCATCTTGGACACTGATTGGATGGAACGCAGACTGGCCCTGTGGCACAGGCTCAGGTTACTTGAAATGTTTGTTTTTGTCTACACTGATTGCCAGTTTGATTTCGGTACGAGAGGTCGGCCAATCAGAGGGGTGAACAACTTAGAACCCTGGGAAAGGCTTAGGAAGGGTGATCAAAAGAGATGAGATCATCATCATGGAGAGGACTGACATAGTTTAAGTATGGAAAACCTGATTAGTGTGTTTATTCCTGTATCAATTAAGACTTGATATCTGAAACTATTTCCACTTATCAAATGCTTTAAGTATGTAAAATCATTTCATATCATGCTCTACACTTCTGTTCTGTGATAAAAGAGAAATAATAAATATACTACAAAAACGTTATGGTAAGAAATTAACACTTCTCTTCAGCCAGGACAAATTAAATGCTGTTCTTTTAAACTCTATTCATAAAGCCTAAAATAATTGGGATGCATATAACAAAACTGGCACAAAATATGTCATGTGCTATTCAAATTTTTCCAGTAGTATAATGTGATTTTTAGTAAAAGTGAAACAGAGTCTTACTAGGATAATAGATAGATAAATATAATGACTAATAGACAGACCGACAAATAGACAGATTTCATTCAGACTGAATGATATATCAGTTGATAGATAAATATAACAACAAGTTGCTTGATATATAGCTGTATGGATGATTGAAACAGGTTTCTTTAAGGACATCCTTAAGATTTTTAGAGGACACACCAGAGCTCATCTCAGGAGAACTGTATCAACATCTGAGTGTGATATGAAATAGAATATACACTGTTATCTTAGAGGCATAATTACCCTCTGCGAGCAGCTCGCTACAGGAGTGACCCAGGCCATATGGAGAACACAAACTCATCTTCGACACTTTATTGACTCTGTGCTGAGGGGGCTGCATCTCTTTCTATAAAGAGAGGTGTTTGCTTGAGCACAATATCTCCAGCTGAAAACACCTGCCCAACAACTGCAGCAGAGATCATGGAAACACTCGGCAGTCTGAGATATGTCCTCAGCTTATTATAGAGCAGTGAGATAGTGTGGTATTTATAGTTGTGATGGAGCTTCCTTCTTAGTTATTTCTCTCTCTCTCTCTCTCTCTTTTAACGGGACCAACCAGTGAGACGGTTGAAGTAGATGTTTTGCTCACTCTTTCCTCATAATCTTGAGGATTTAATATAATCCCAAACTCATCACTGCCGAGAGCTGAGTGACTGTGTACATAAAATACTGTCTCTGCCCTGATTTTGCTTCTACTGGTTCCATCAAAAATCTTTACAGCTCTGTTTTCCGAGCTATGAGTTAACTAGGCAGAAAATAGGAAAGACCACACAAACAAAGCACAGTATGCCACCAATCAAACCGCATGATCAAACAGGATCTGTGTAAGACTGCATCTTTGCGAGAAATGCAGGGATTTGGTGTCCCAGAAAATCATAATGAAGTGGCGAGGTTGTCAAGAGACTACACTCAACAGCTGCCGCTTTTGTTATGATCCAGCAAATCTGAGAAACATATGAATATTCAATTATAGCATTCTTAATACCAGACACAATTAAGTGGAGTTGAATTTGCATTATGTGCTGAAATGGCTGATGAAACAAACAGTTGTAAGTATAAAATTAAGTAGAGGAACAAAATTAAAGCATGTACAGGTATTTAAAGGACAACATGAACGAAACCTCACCAAATAAGGCAGAGTTGCGATCTATTTCAACTTACATTTGAAGTGTATTAATAACAGACTAACTTTTTGGAGTAGTTATGGCTAAGTGCAACCTGACTTATTAGTGGACTGAATAAATTGTGATGTAAAATGCAGCATTTCATGACAAAAACCAGTAACATTTTATAATATGCGATCCTGGACCATAGAACCATAAGGGTCAATCTTTTGAAACTGAGATTTATCTGAAAGCAGAATAAATAAGCCTTCTATTGATGTATGGTTTGTTAGGATAGGACAATATTTGGAAATCTGGAATCTGAAGGTGCAAAAAAAAAAAAAATCTAAATATTGAGAAAATCGACTTTTCAAGTTTTCCAAATGAAGTTATTATATGAAAATATAATAACTAACTATAAACCACCAGGGGTGGTGTTGGCGCAGTGGATAAGACGCATGCCTGTGGTGTGGGAGACCTGGGTTCGAATCCACTGTGAACCGCCAGTGTGTCCCTGAGCAAGACACTTAACCCCTAGTTGCTCCAGAGGCGTGCGACCTCTGACATATATAGCAATTGTAAGTCGCTTTGGATAAAAGCGTCAGCTAAATGAATAAATGTAAATGTAATATGAAGTTATTTAAACGATTAGTTAATTATCAATGCATACTACTAATCAAAAATTAAGTTGATATATTTACAAAATATGTTCATGGAAAATGATCTTTACATAATATCCTAATGATTTTTGGCATAAATAAGACCCATACAATGTATTGTTGTCCACTGCAACAAATATATCCATCCTACTTATGACTGGTTTCGTGGTCCAGGGTCACATACTGTACTTCTTACACAAAGAACTTTTATGTTTTTTTTTTTTTTTGCAGAAATGTAAAGTTCTAAACCTAAACTTAATTTTGTGCATAGAATTCACACAAATTTGCCATTTGTACACTGCGTTTTATCAATAAACACTACATCACACAACATGTTCACAAAATTAGGCCCAAAAAGGAAGGATAAAACATAAATGTAACAAATGAATCACTGAAAACCACTCAGAAATAAGGTTTAACAATGCCTGTAGGCCCATAACAATCCCAGTAGGATTATTGCAGGATCAAATCTAAAATAATTAAATTTAAAGAAAATAATCTGATTAAAACTACAATACAATGTGTGTGAATTGACACACATAGGAAAACACACTAGGAGGTCAAAAGTAGCAAAATGGAGCAATGGAAAAGACAAATGTTATGTTATTGCATCAATACACCCATCGACTCCATGGCAATAAATGGTCTCTCAAATGACACTCTGCTGAACTTGCTAGGCTCTATTATTGTCACACATGCCTAAGTGTCACTTATCGTGCTAAAGAACTACTTGACAAAGTAATACTCCATACTGTTCCTCTCCTCTGTGTAGGACTTGTGACGTTAAGCCATCAGTGTAACAGAATGTCTATTTAACCCCATATGTAACCCAGTGTGGCGCTGAATAACTGAAGAGTCTCACCACCTTAAATAGACTTTGAAGCTGTAAATGGATGCTTAGCTTGCAAGTTGCGTGTGCGGTTTTGGGCCAGTGTTCAGGACAAATGGTCAATCCATCAGGCTAATAGAGAGAGAGGAAAGTGAAGGAGAGTGGGTTGCGGGTTTCTGACGGCGCTCCGGAACGCTGATGCACAGCAGCGTGTGACGCATGAGGCCACATTCATCCATCTTCCCTCTACACAAGGCGAGAAAATAAGAGCTTTCTACATAATTTCCTGTCATGAGGATTCAGAGAAGCGGTATGCAGGCACTAAATTAAAGTGATGTATACAGTAACAAAACTAAAATCATAAGGGCCGAGGGCAAGGCATTAACAGGTACAGTATATAATCAAGTGACAGAAGTCCTACAGCTAAAACTATAGTGCAATCTAAGGCCACAATGTCATTATTAATCAACATCATCAATCAATATTCCTGAGACACTTATGTCTTTTCCCCCCTGGTGGATTATCAATGCCCTGTCCACCATTGTGTCCATATATTTTTGCTTGGAAATCTTTGCCAATTATGATACAAGAGCGACTTTTAGATATTTTAAAAAGAATAGACTACTTAGTGGATTTAGAGAACATATGTTTATTTTAAAAAATGCTATTTTGCAGATGTTCAGGGAATATTTATTTTCTGTTATCAATGTAATGCATTTCATGATGTGTTTTGCCCACCGCAATAGTTAAATCAATTACAGTGTGCAGTGTTGTAAAGGTAATTAAGAAAACAGATACTTTTATAAAACTATGCAAAAATAAATCAGCAACAACAACAGCAATTAATATTACTAGTATTTGTACATTTATGTTTGCATAATAGTTTTTGCTTTTAGTTGTTCTGTATGTGACTTCAGGCTTTTATTATTATTTTATTAGCATTTAAAAAAGGCTTTTCACATTTAGCTATAAACAAAAATGCAGTGCAACTATGCAAAATTACATATTATTATTATTATTTGGTGGATGGAGGGATTGGAGGGGTGGATGGATAGTAATAGCAACAACAACAACATTAATAATAATAATAATAAAGACTATTTTAGGGTGGCATGGTTATGTTACATCTATTTTTGTATAGCTATTACAGTAACTTCTGTATAATTACAGTAAATTTTGTATAATTAACTAACCTTAAACCATAACTCTAACCTTAATCCTACAGTAGGTACATGTAGTTAATTAATATTGCTTATAATATTAACTACTGTGGTACTTGTTTGAGTAATTTCACTGTAACAATGACACAGTAAAATAAAGTGTCATCATCACCATTACTATCCATCCATCCCTCCAATCCCTCCATCCATCCAAAAATAATAAAAAACAATAATAATATTTATTAACAATGTCAACAATAATAATATTTAATTATAATTATTATTACTATCCATCCATTCATCCATCCATCCATCCATCCATCCATCCATCCATCCATCCATCAAGCTCAGTATTATATTGTTCATAAATTGTTAATGTTATCCTCAATATATGGAGCTACTGCACAAAGAAAGAAATGTCCTTTGGATCAGGAATAACAAATGCTTATCAAAACTGGAAGAGAGACAGCATCAGCCAAGCCAAGAGCACTAAGATACCGTGACAGTTTCATTTCTCTGTTTTATTAACCGTTCCAGCCACCCTCCCTGAGACGGATATTAGCAGTAAAACCTACGTTATCTCCGATACGACGCCTCCTCTTTTATTTACCATCTCTCAGTCCGCAGTGTCTCAGGGGACGAGGGTGAGCGGAGGGCCCATGCTGCACTGAATCATGAAGCAGACAGGCAGATCTCACTTCTGACACTTGCATCAACCATCAGTCGCCTGGAAGCATGGGAAGGCATGCACTGAAACAAAGCAGGATTGTGAGTCACTGGCAGCTTCTTTAGCTCCTCACACCATCAGGTACAGCGTTCTGAATAAAAAGCTATTTATAAAACGGCATGATGGGAAACCTAATCGCACTCCGAACCTCTCTTGAACAGGTGTGGTGGTTTAATAAAGCGAGTGGGCACAAGAAAAATCGGAATCATGGATCAAATAGAGCCAGTATTCCAGATGCATGAAAGACTAGTGTAATGCAGTGGCAACAGACCATACTGTATGCCAGTGGAAGTGAAGAGAGCAGGAAAGACCTCTTCAACAAATCCCAAAATGCCAAGAATGCCAAATGCCAAACACTTGAATAGAGGTCGACCAATATGTTAGTTTTACAGATTAAATGCCGCCGAAAGAAAACAGAAAAGCCAAGGTATGTATACAGTACACATGCATAGAGTCATTGTACAATAAATATTTTACTGTAAATATGCCAACATTTGTTAGAGTACTGCGACAGTTTCATCTGTTCAATTCTTCCAAGTTCAGACTATGTTGTGTTGTATGTAGCGTTCATGTTATTTAGATTTTGTGCTATTTGAAATGGAGTTACATTCTAAAAGAAAAGCTGCAAAAAAATTGTTTGGGCTCTTTAAGAATTTTATTTATTTATCTATTTATTTATTTTTTGTAGGTATTTTTTCCAAAGATGATTATAAGAACAGCATTTATTTGATCATAAATCTATCAAAACAATCATACAGTAAAACAATACTGTGAAATATTATTACACTTTAAAGTAACTATTTTCTTTTGATTCTATTATTTATAATGTAATTTTGTGTATTCCTTTGATGGTAAAGCTTAATTTTTAGTAATCTTCTGAAATCATTCTAACATGCTGATTTAAGGCCCAAGTCACATATCTTATTATATTTAAAATACTTATATATATAAATTTTTTTTGTGGGAATTGCGATACTTTTTTTTTTTCAATGAATAGAAAAGTACAGCAACACATCTTTTGTATGAATCAAATTAATGCATCATTGCTTTCTTAAATTTTCATAAAAGATTTGTTAAAATGATTTTGATTATTGAAAAGAAAAAAAGAGCACTACTCTCCACTGAATTAAAGGTTGTAATTCTCCTACAAACCTGTGCAAGCTGGCCACTATCTAATCTTCCTACCACTGGACAGGAACAGTCTGAGTATGACAGTATATTTCCTGCAACGATATTTGCCTCAAGCAAATATAATGCGTACACAGACACAGTCACACTAACGTAAACACGCACACCCCTGTGATTCTGCCGTGGCATTCCCCAAACGTTACGCAAACATGTAGGTAAGTTACACAAATAAGCCAGCTGTGACAGAACATTAATACATTGCCTGGCAGGGGAATATAAAGCACCATGAGAGAGTAATGTTGATAAGTCCTCATGTTTATGGCATAATTACACCCCATAGTGTCCCTGGTTAATAATTATGAGCAGTGAAACCAACTATTCTCACTGATTTGTAATTAATAATAACAACAGACTCATTCCCTGTGGCAACCTATGTCCCTCTTTATCACTCTGAATTATGTGTCACGGCTTGTGGGAGATTGTTTATGGAAGGCAAAAATCTAAAACATACATGAATTGAACAAAGCAGCGAGGGAAAAGTAAGCAAACTGTGAACGCATGAAAAGGGACACCGAGGTATTGTTTTTAAAAAGCCAAGAAAACAGATCTGACTTCATGAGGAGATGAAAAGTTTCTCTTCTCTGTAGTTCAGAGGATCTCTAAAATGCCAAGTTCGTGCTCAATAATGGATAAAGTTTCAGGCGTTCACCTTACAAAAATTGCACCCACTCTGCAAAAGTGCATGTATTTTTAATAAAACCCAAATAAAAGCCTCTTGTGATAGCCCACAACACATCATGTTTAATAAGCGAAACATCCCAACAGCACAGATGTCAATTATTCATTCTAAACCCTCTACTTCGAGATCTCCACATGCATTTCTGAGCATCACTGAATCAATGACATTCTCTGTGAGTCATTTATACTTCTGATCCGAAACCATCACCTTAATACAATCCAGACACTTACAATGAATAGGCATTTGGCAACACAAACTACAGTCACTTTAAATGCCAGCATTTACTTGGTGAAATTCAAGCCGTTAACCTGTGCTGGCCTTCTGAGACTATACACTCTACCCAAAATGCATTGATCTCTGCTGGGATAGGATGTGCACTGCCTGTTTTGAGAAATGGAAGAGAATAAATGAAAAGAGGTTTAATAATAACTGAATCGATTCTGAATTTAATGAAAATGTGCCTTATCAGCAGTGCCGTGCCAAGTCTTGGCTGCAACAATAAGCCCAGAGTTCCCTGTGGCTGTAATGCAGAGCATGCTAAAGAATGGCTGGTCATTTTAAAGGTGCACTCAGTCATTTTGGGCTAATTAAAAAAGTTTTACACATAAAGAAATTAATAGAACTTAGGTGCTGAATAGCAATCAGGAATATAATTAAAATGAAATCACATGAGATGAAGACTCAAGTTGCATCAGTCTTCTTGAGAAAGCTGTTTTATTCTTATGGGTGCCACTGAGTTAATGTGCCATACAGCCCACCATGTCATGCAATTGACAGTTAAGCTCCGTTCACACCAAGAATGATAAATATAAAGCTATATTAGCATCCACACCAGCGGATGATATCGTCTGTTTATTCTAAGCATACGCTCCTCTGCTGCTTTAACTTCTCAAGCTTGTTATAGCAGGATGGATTCTGATTGGGTGTCAATATTTGTACAGTATCGTTCCTCAGCTGGAAAAAAAATCATCCTGAAAGTGATTCCAGCGATACAGAACGATTTTTTGAACTATATCTTTATCGTTATCTTTATAGTTGTCATCTTTGGTGTGATCAGGTCTTTACAACTTAAAATAAATAAATAAATAAATAAATAAATAAATAAATTAATTAATTAATTAAATAACACAGCTACTACAATACAAAATACTACCAGGGAACCAGGAAAGGAACACATAGCAGATCGTTCATGTGATGCACTAGCTAGTCATGCTAACACTAATAAGCTAGCAAACAAAAATCTGTTAGGACTAAATTTAAGAAAGCCTTTTGTATCAATGTGTATAAGTAGGACTAAATTTAAGAATGCCTTTTGTATCAATGTGTATAAGGAAAAAGTTAAAAGCAAAACAAACTGCTGTGGTGTGAAGCAGCATTAACTAGTAAACATCGAGGCATTCATCCAGGCCAACAGGTGTCAGTTTAAAAACCAAACAAACTGTAGCCTACTATCGGGCCACTTCACTGTGTAAGAGTCCAAAAACACATCAACTAAAAGTTGCCGGTGAGCTAAAGTGTGACTGTACTGATTTTGTACTGTATGTGAGTTGTGAGGACGTGATTTATGGCTTTGAGCTAAGCAACAAATTGTGAGTTAACATTGCCGTGAGGCACAGGAGTCAAGCTTCCTCTGGAAAGCATGGGGGGGGGGGGGGGTCAGTTCAGGTTGAAACTGACAAAAGGTCTGTCAGTTTAAAAAACAGTGAGGAATGAGTTTGTGGTGTTGTATTTTTACTGCTTTGTGCAAATGGCAGCTAAATGCCATTCTACTGAGGTAAAAGTCTTTAGAAATGAGGAACATTGTGTATTATAAACATTCTCCTGGCCATTACCTACAATAAAATTCATTGAAAATGGCTATTCCAAAACCAACCTTCTCAATCCAGATTCCAGTTGCATCAGGTTTTTTTTCTTTCTCCTTGAGCAAATTTCCACTAGAAATAAATCAATATCTTTAAAGATGACTTTAACAAAACAATATTAAAGTTCGCATCAACACTAACATGTAGCTTAACATCAGTTCTCAAGTATATACAGTACATCAGCTATTTAAGGCCAGGTGGATTCTGAATGACTGTCAATGGTTTTTTTTTTGTTTTGTTTTTTTGCGTTCGTCATCTAATAAAAAAAAGCACAATGAACGCGATAACAACAGCATGTATCATTGTTAGAGCACTTTTATTCATCACAGAATTTTAGTGATTATTAAAACCTCATCGTTATAGTTATTCATATGTTTGGTGTAAATTGCATGCTTGGTGTGAATTTGAATTTGCATAAAAAACTTGCATAAGCCGTCACAAAATAAATTAATAAACAAATATAAAGGTAGATATATGACATATCATTTCCACTAGCCTCACTCTCCCAGAAATGTGGTTGTCTTACTAATTGATGGTCAGGTTAACAAACTAAGACGATTCAGAGGCTAGGAAGTCATTAGCAATGAAAGCTGACAGTGGTCCCTATCCCTCTAAATCTAACTGTTTAAAATACACATGCTCACATTACTGACTGGAATGATGTTTCACTTTATCTACAAAGCAGTGTCAGTCTAAGCATTTCCTCACAATCTCCTGGAGATCTTTACACCCCGCAGGCGTTTATGCAAACGAAGGGTGTTGATTACAATACACAAAAGCATCGCAAATTAACCCCCTGCTCTTTCTGTGGATTAAAGGAATCATTTCACCAAAGGAATGTGAAGTTTCAGAGAGAGAGAGAGAAAAAAGGAATTTCTTTGAGCCATCTACGGAAATCCTTGCCACTGAGATCTGGTCAGATGACAATATCAAGTGCTTTTGAAAGCAACAGTGTCAGATCCTTGGGCTGTAATCCTTGTCCTCTGGTGTTCTAACATGACTTTGAATGCTTATTTTGATAATCAGCTTCTTACCTTCCCTTGCTTGCTTTCTCCATTAAGGCTTGGATTATTAGCTGATTAATAGATCTCACTACATAAGTTAAGGCCAGCAAAAGGGTAAAAAGGTGAACACAACCCTTGCGCTGACCCAGTCACATCTTAATCTGGCCAGTTGCACTCATGTAACCTCATAACACTGCTCAGCCATTCCACACTCTCAGAATTGGAGGTTTACTTGCACTGTTATCAAGTAGTAATTGAAGGGTTTGACCCTGTGGTGAAGGAGACTGTGCAACTTTGTAGTGACAGTTTCTGGGAACTCGTTTATCATTGCTCCATTTAAACAAGAGTTTCCTTGGCACTGAACTCTATATGGCCAAGAAATGAACATTTACAGCATTAATAAACATATTGTATGAGTTGAAGTGTGTTTACTTAAAGGAATGTACTGGGTTCAATACGAGTTAAGCTCTATCGACAACATTTCTGGCACAATGTCGATAACCACAGAAAAATTTTTTTCACGGGATAGATTGGGAATGTTTACATAAGGGAGGTTAGAACGTAAGGGTCACGTTCTACTCGTTCCAAGTAATTACAGCGGAAAAACAAAACCAGAGGTTCATCTAGCTGGAAAAGTAGTTCCATTTAAAAAATAAAAGACATTTAATATATCAAAAATATATACAGTATATTTTAATGGAACAATTTATGTTGATGTTAATTCATTAAATGCTTTATTCAGGTCACCTTAATTTCTATAGTTCTTTAAACAATACAGATTGTATTAAACAAGAAAAAAAAAGACAATCAAATATGAGACAAATCCTAATTCTGCTGTAAAGCAGCTCTAACTAGACAAAAGTGTCATTATTCAGCTTTAGTCAGTTGAATGTTGATTTAAAGTGACCCTATTTTCCTAGCGATTCTCAAACTATTCGTTCAAAGCAGTTAAAAGATTCAGTCTATCTAAATCCCTCCTTTCCTTGAGCCTACTCTGCTCTGATTGGTCAGATGGCCTAGTCTGTTGTGATTGGTCTACTGCGTACAGCATGTCCAAGCAATAAGCCCATTGCAATAGTTCTTTTATAAAGTTACATTTTTTTAAATCATCTGCAGTAGTAGAACTAAAGGAGATTTGATTTTTTTTTCATTTATTTTGCCAATTCATTTCTCTTTTCTCAACATTACTTATCCATGGCCAGCAATTCAACTGTCAAATTAAATGACAGTAATGAAGCACGTTCCTGAACTAATTATGTTCTAGCATTTTACACTGGTTCTGCTCAAACTGAGTCCCAAAATGTCAGAGATTTTGCGAGGCCTTCCTGAGAGCAGCCATGGGCAGTAGATATCATAGCATGTGCCTATCTATCTGAAAGGTCTGTGCCATTGATTCGCTGCATGGCCACATGCTTGACTGCATCATCAGCAGTGCCAGTGTCAGGCTCGTTTGGTTGAGAGGACACTAAGAGGTTTAGTTGTCTGTGTGCTTGACTGGGCCCTCTGTGAAGTTTGACTATAAAGAAGGATAAACTTGTTATCTGTCCAGCAGTGTGGCAGTGCACTGAGAGGGCACAGAAGGCTGAACCTCAGAAAAATATATGACTGGTTACGGCAGCATATCCGAGGATATTCTCGATGAGTGATGGCAGTCTTGGTGTGTGACATGTTCAGAATTTTTTTTTAAACGTAAAGCCTGGCTTATCCTGTTGGCTGCTAACTCTTTATACATGATGTTCAAGTCAAGGCACAACAAGACTTTAAGACATCTGAGGTTGCTATTAATAATGCAATTCTAAAATCCTACAATGATTTGAGTTCTCTTTAATATATCAGATGTGTTTCTGAAACAGCTATGGCATTTAAAATGCCCCTATTATGGCATTATGCATGCAAGGTAAAAAAAAAACACTTTCATTTTCTTTTAATATGCATTTAATATTAACTTATTGGCTCAATTATATATATATATATATATATATATATATATATATATATATATATATATATATATATTCCTGTAATGCCTGATAAAGCAGCTTTTGTGAGTGCTGCTTTATGGACGTGTTACCGGGGGAAACAGCTGTTTTTACAACTCCAAAAGTGGCAAATAATGAATTAGCATTTTCGTTCAGACCAACGGAAAAGACCAACAAGTGGGCGGGCAATATGCTAATGTTTCAGGTTGAAGTCAAAATGAAACAACTTGGGATTTGTTTAAAAACTACTCATTTCAATGATTCAGAGTTGACGCTTTCTTTTAAGAGACAATTACTTTATACACGGTGTGTTTTCAAATTTAAAACTTTGCGAGATGTTTTCATTCACTTAGAGCTGATACACATGGCATGAAAGTTAATTTTCAAAATTCCATAATGGGGCACTTTAAGTAATCTTGAGTTTGTCTAATAGAAAAAGTGTATTTATACTTAGAAAATAATAACATTTTCCTCTCTCATGTGAGTAAACTCATATATGTTTCTAGAGTTTCAGAAAAGACAATGTCTTACATGATGATATATTTATGAACTCAAAGAGTTACTTGGGCTATGCTGTTCTCAATAGCTTTATATATATTCATATTGATTGTCAAATATTTATCATTTGTTTCTATTTACTAAATATAAGAAATTTTAAGAAAAAATGAAAGACAAAGTTAATACTTCACTATAAAGTGAATAAGAAATCCATTGAAGTCTGACCTACACAGCAGCAATAAAACTACTTTACTCTGCAGAAAATGTCAGTGAAATCAATGTGAAAGTTATTTGATCCAGACTAAGACAGAGCTACAGGAAATCAAGCAACTTCCTCCTTCCCTCGTGATACAAACACAAAGCTTTCCACAGTCTATAACAATTCAACTTGGGAACATGCTTTGGGAAATGTGTAGCAATAGCAACCCATTCAACTTCTGATTGATGAAGCTTTGAAGGACAGATGGACTTCCAATGAGCTTTACTAATCAGAAGCCGAGAGAAAGTGAGGCAGAGAGAGAGAGACTGGAGAGCGAGGCCTAGCAGCAGATGGGTAATCTGCATACTCATCATCATGGCAGCCAGAGCTGGAGAAACATGCTCTCTTTGCTAATAGACAGGTTAATAAGTGTGTGTTTACTTGAATATATCGATGAGTGTGAGAAATGGACAGACATGAAAGAAGTATTGAAAAAGAACATTTGCTCAAAACAGAGGCTAAGAACCTCTGACATAGATCTATAAATGACTGCACTTCTGTGTGGTAAGCGTCACTGTAATGAATGTGCAGTTGTATTGCGCTCAACTGCCTGCATTTGTTAATCTGACAGCTACTGTAGTTATAGAACAATAAGCAGGATAAACAGAGGTATTCATTACTTTCTCATTCTATTAAAGGCAATTTCAAGGTGTGTGCCTGCACACACAAAGGGCCACGGCTTAACCTTCTTAGAAGCACACACACTCTTGTACTAAAGTAACAGGAAAGAACTTGAGTGTATGAGGAAACTGAAGCTTCTGGCTTGGTTCTGTACAGCTGTAGAGCTAAGCCCGGCAACAGAATCAAATCACTGAGGATGCTTCTTAAATTAGTGAGGGGTCTCTCTCTCTCTCTCTCTCTCTCTCTCTCTCTCTCTCTATATATATATATATATATATATGTGTATACACCACCTACATACATCTAAAAAAACTCTGGTAATTTGAGCAGAGCGTTGAGTGGATTCTAACTTAAATGCCTCTGATTCAAGAAATTAACGGATATGACTGTGATTAGCTACATTGCTCAATGCTTAAAAAACACGTTGAAATAGAAATCGATCTACAGAGCACAAACCATAATGCACTGGATAGTTTTGCTAAATTTGCAATAAATTGCCATTAAAACAACTTTAACCAATGTTGCTTTTGATTTCGTTTAAGGTTTAAGGCACCCTATAACACCCCCATAGAACCAGGTCTGTGTAGAGCCTCCCCTGACAACCATGATGAATAGAAGATTGAATATAAACAGGTGTTCAAAGTGGGTTTGAATCCAGCCTACTTCATGCCCTGATGTGTGTGTACGTACTATCTTTTCCTTAACATGTATTGACATCTCTCTGCCTTGTCAATCAAAACAAAAAAAAGGCAAAATTCAAATGTTTTATGCCAGCTGAGCAGTGTGAAGACTCTGAAGGAGCTGCTTCTGCATTACAGCAAGCCAGCTGATGTGTTTCTCTGTGTTGTCATAAAAATCTCAAGAGTCAAAAAAAAAAAAAAATTCACATAATGACTGGCTAAAAGTCTATTATATTTCACATATTTTCCCCTATACTTATTTTAAGAGTTTTATCAGTCCAGTCCTCCATGCTGTGAAATATTTATTCAGTCACCAAACAACCCCAATGACATAAACAAGCTAGTTAATGGGCTAACACCAGGTCTCACAGAGAAGGCGGGATTTCATTAGCTTGTGACATTGTTTTCCTCACACTGAGATTGGGTTATTATGGGCTTTCGTTTAGCACGTTGGCTATTCAATGTCAAGAACAGATTCAGATGCAAATATCAATATGGGATATTCTACCTCCGCCTCGCCTCCATTATCTCCCTTCACATTCATTTCTGTCCAAAAAGAGGGATTATTAATAGACAGCTAATCTGAGTCTCCCAGTGTGAAATAAACCCAGTCGTGCTTTTGCCAAGTTTACATGCCGATTATGTTCCCCCGCCCCCGTGTCAAGAAGTATTTGCATAAAATCCCATCTTTTTCTGATGCGTCCTAAACATGCCAAATCCATTCATTGCCGCTATTGCGATACAACAGCCTGTCGGAGGAATGTGAAAGGAAGGAGGGGAAACGAGGATAATAGAACAAGCTTGACTTTTCCCCCCCATTTCACACCTCTACCATACCAGCATGTTCTGTAAACACAAACAATACTCTAAGGGGAAAAATACATTGCATTCAACTAAGAATTAGGTATGTGGGATGAGACAGAGCTTGTGTCTGTAGTTTAAACAGTATAGTATGGTGAAAACAATGCTAAGGTCATGGGTTTGATTCACAAGGAATGGATTAAACTCATATCTTGATATTATTTTTTTTTTTCATAAAAGCAACTGTCAAACATATACATTTGCACCACGAGTGTAACAATGTAACAAAAAGCAAGCAAGAAAGCAAGAAAGCAAGAAAGAAACATTTTCCATTCAAGATGTCCAGTGACTAGCCATGTTTATTTTCATACAAAACAAATGAACGTGAATCTGGTGACTCTTTATTATGGTATTTCTTGTATACAGTGCATATATCACAGGAGGTCAGAAATTAAATGTCTGGTGATTGGACCTAAAATATGAATGCTTTATCTTTTATTTATTTATTTATTTTAAATAAAATATCACCTACACTACATATTTTCCTAAACCTAACCAATAATGTTAACAAAAGCAAACTTGCATTTGCAAAAAATTTTGTTTGCTTCTACAAGTCCTTTTCAATCTTTTTTTTTTTTTTAATCATTTTCTCAACTTCAGAGGTATCAAATTGGTTACTGGTCAATGGTCCGTGTCATTATATGGCAAAAAATATAAATTTGAACTTTCTTCAGAATTCTCCTTTTGTGCGCCACTGAAAATGAACAGCATACGGAATTGGAAAAAAATGAGAGTGAGTAATGACAGAATTCTAATTTCTGAGTGAATTATTCCTGTGTGAGAGTGTTTGTGTGCAATCCGTGAGTCTCAAACTCGTCTGTGTGTCAGGTCTGGACACTTCGATCATGGACTCTGGCATATCTCTGATCACCAATCAGAAATCTCTGCTGCCAGTCTCACTAAGCAAAAGCCTGAGAAGAATACGCAATCATTCTCACCACCGCATTTGATATTCCACTCCATGCAAGGGTGCCTTGTCTCTTGTTGTCTTTCTCGCCATGTCTATCTCTATCTTACTCTCATTCTCTGCTTCATAAATAACACAACTGATCCTGTGTAAATCTGTCACTACACCAAACAGATATAAGTCATTTTTCTGGTTCTTGTGAGATCTTTATTTGTAGACAACAGTTACGAAGAGCCAAACAACCTAGTTATTGTCACTAGTGTTACTTGTAGCTTGTAGCTAGTTACGCAAATTGGATTATCGTACTGCGAAGTGCCTTGCACAAGGTTGCAATAAAATAAAAAAAAAATAAAAAAATAATGTCATGTCTGATATTAAAGAATAAACGGTGCATTAAGTTGTGCATTAATCTTAAAATGTTGAATAAAATATTTTAAAAATATTAATCTCTTAATTTTCTCTGACCAAAATATCACCACTTATAAATGAGTGAAGTAAAAAAACAAAACAAAAAGGCATTTTTGCCACTTAATGTATTAAGCATTCTTAATGTAATTAAATTAAACACACAGAAAATGCTAGTTTAAAAATAAACAAACCCAGCGATTGGGTTGTTTTCAGCCAACAGCTGGGTTAAAGGTTAACCCATTTCTCCATTCATAATGTTTCAGACTAAATATTTTCCTGGGATTGTTATTTTAAATATTAAGTTGTAGTTTTTTTTGTCTTCAAAATAACCTTACATCCTGTTCATCTTTCAAATATCCGTTTAACAAAGACAATCCAGTTTATTGTACTTTTAAGAAGTTACATCATCTCTAGCATGAAAATAATTTTTAGCACTGGATTTGATGAATTCTGTCATGTTTTTTGGTATCAATTGTTTGTCTCCTCTAAAACCTGTTCCACCCTGTTTAAATTTTTTTTTTTTTGCATAATTCCATTATAATTTCAAAAGTTCATTAAAATAAATATACAATTAATTTCAAGCTGACATCCTTATGTTGACTAACTCTAAATCCTTCTTCAAGCACAGGAAAACTTTAAATATTTCAGTCCTGCAGGGAATTCTGTTAATTTCATTTCCATTGTGTAAATAATCAAGTTATAATTAACAAAGTGCCTGAATTTGATGAAACCATTTTTTTCCCCCAAAAAAGTCTGCAAACCTTTTTGTTGAAGATTTATTTATTCGTATTCAAAAGGTTACAGAGCTACCTTTGTGTTGGCAGGGACTATTCACGTGCCAAGTACAACATAAATATGGCCTTACGCTGCATGACAAAATGTTTGAAAAAAACCCTGTGATAAACAGACTCACCTCAAAGTGACAAAAATGAGATCAATGTTTCCATATTTCGTCATGTGTGGCTAGTTTCTACTTTTTATAACTGCCCTATTTCTCGGCTGATGGAGATTTGTTGAGTGTGCATGCAGATTAATCACATTGAAGGAAAGCTCTCATTTGTCCTTCTGGCAGTGGCCTCATTGCATTTCTCTTTCTGGAGCAATTCTCTAGGCCTATTCGTCAGATAAATCACTGTAAATGTACAGAGATGTGCCATTACAGCTGTTTCGTTAACTCTCTAAACAACAATTATTGCTTAAATCCCAGAACAAAACCTCTATCCAGAGGAAACCGCTTAATAAAGTTTGTTCCATTCTTTAAGAAATCTTGTCCGTTCCTGCTGTAAATCCACTAGATATATTCAATACAATTTCAGGTAATCTATCACTGAGAGATGTGTGTCAGCATTCTTCAGCACTATTTCTTTCTCCATAATAGCACTATTGTTTTGTTAACAGTGTTTACTGTCCTAAGGGAAACCTTTATTTTTATATCATGTGCTTCAGCTGCTCTCAGTTTAAGATAAACAGATATGTGTACTTTAAAATTAAAATAATACATAATTATAACTTTTTCCTTATTACGGTATGGTTGGGGGTCTCAGAAATTAATCTATTTTTTTCTCATTTGTTTAATCTCTGCTTGTGTTTTAAGATTTTAGTTAAATAGCCTACATGGATTTAAATAAAAGCCTACTCAAATATTATTTAGTTCATGTGACAAATATTTCTAGTTTATACAAATTGCCAACCCTTTTAAAATACATATTGACTTCTCACAAAACAATTAAATTAAAAAGTTCGAACTAAAACATGATAATACTGAACTATTACACCTAGACAGAAAGAACGATATAATGATGGATGGATAGATGGATGGATGGACAGATAGATAGACGACAAGAGAGGTGTAGAGATATGTCAAACTATGGCTAGAAAGAAGAAAAAAAAAGTCTTACATCCCAAAATTTTTTCACTTTCACACACACTGCTAATGGCTTCTCAAGAGAAAGCAGTAACCCTTCCTCCAGAATGTAACTTAAACAAGAAGACAAAAATGTGTGCTTGTTAGCCACCCTCTTAACCCTCATCTCAGCGGCAGAGAGCAGATAAGATGCAGGGTCACTGCAAACTCTCTCCTCAGCTTTATCAATGTTCTGCTGTGCAACTAATACAGTGAACATAACAAGAACATGTTCCAAGATTCACAAATAATAAATGATGGTTGTCACACTTTATGCATTATATATCACTGGAACCAATCACTTTTTGTTTTCATTAAAAGCTGTGAAGTCTATGATGTGCTTTGAATGCAGTTTGCCATTACGGAGTGACAGTGTGCCTCTTAACTAACTATAAGCACTGCTTTCTTTGAGGACCAGCTTCACCAGTCACATTTTGGTGGCCTTGCTGGTCCACACCCTAGATCGACACTAAACCAGCATTAAAAACTAAACTTAAAAAAGTAAGAAAAATAAAAACACTAAAAAACTAATTTAGGCAACATTGTATGTTACAGTTTGTATTCATTTAAAGTAAGTGGACTCTAGTATGGTTTGCAATTTGTGTGAAGGTAATTTGGCGTTATTTTTGAAAGTGAGCTATCTTGTTGATGCAGACCTTTAATTTGCCTGTAGTATATTGCATTTCTTATTGTTGCTCGTCTCTTCTGAAATTACTTTCTGCAGGCAGCACAGCTCACAGCTCAGTGTTATATATTGATGCAAACATAACACCAAAATAATAAAGTGAAAGGAGCAAAAATGCCAATGAAACTTCACATCCTCTGAAGATCTTGGGGCCCATCTGGATTACATTCACTCACTCTGGCCCTTCCATATAACCTGCAAAACAATCCGGCTCATTCTGGATAGGGTTAAGAGTTTAACACTCAAAGGATTTTGCGAAAGTGGAGCACACTGGGATTTTGACCAGAGAATCCACTCCAAAAATCTCCCTGATTAGACAGCAGCTCAGTGACCCTGTCGGTTCTCTCAGAAATATGGTTATTAGTGCACCCTGCTCTTGCTTCATAACCTCTCCAAAATCCCTTTCAATCCTGGGGTCATGGTGAAATCGAGCACAGGGAGTGTCCTGATGGGAAACATGACCTCTGTGATGCAGCAGCCTGGACGAATCGACTCAACATGTGTATGATGAGAGCTCCCATTGTTCATGAAGTGTAAAATGGCCCAGGCCCTCTCAGGGCTCGAGGAAATGATACTCATGCTGGCATTTAGATGGAACTGTTCAAATGGTAAGTGGGATAAGGCAGTTACAGCCGAGTCCATATACCGCATAGACATCATCTCACACACTCACAGACGTATGTAAGGCTGGACGATTATGGCCTAAAATCTAAACTTCGATTAATTGAACATTTTACCTCGATTACGATTAATGAACGATTATTTTGCCCTCATAGTTCACTGACATGATTTGTACTTTAAATATGATTGACTATTAAATGTGAGATATTTTTTTCCTATTGAAAGAACAATCTGACATCATAGCTCACTTTCAGCAGTTATTTTATCTATGTTCGTAACATTTCTTAGATTATTGCTCGGTGTAAGAGATAAATAAAGATCAGATAAAGATAAATTAGCACAGTACCAGTACGAGTGATTGCGTGAGCGAATTAGTCATACCGTCTCTATATTATTGTGAAGATGTGGGTTGTAAAAAGCCTAGTTCCTTAGAAAAATATGCTATAATAAGTTTTGAGATTCTAAGCTACTTTAATGATAAATCACAGGAAAGTGATGACAACTAGTTTCTGTGTTCCTGTGTGCGCACGATCTTCACAGCTACTGTTTATATGAGTGTCCGTGCCACAATGCAGCTGCGTGAACATGGTAGCTTGATATAATAATACACATCCCATCGTCTAATCGCTTGAATGTCTTAACCATAAAACAAATACAACTGACAAAGTTTAGTGAAGCTGCAAGGCTCACCGCTCGCACGCCATCACTATGTGTTGAACCGGCGTTCACCTCTGTGTTTTGCTTTTATGCCACTGACTGGACGGGGTAGAGTCCTGTGGCTACACACGCGGTAGTATGCTTTTAAGGGGGAAGTATTAACAGGATTAAAAAAACGAAATAACTGACATGGGAAAATTATGTCGGTTAAAGGTTCTGAATTTCGGTTTCGATTACTTTTCGATTAATTGAAAAGTAAACAACCTGGCTTGCAGTACTCCATGATCTTGAAGTAGACTAGTGGCTCCCAACCACATTTCTGGAGCCCCACCAACAATTCACATTTTGCATGTCTCCTTTGTCTGACACCCATTTCCGATCTTAAAGCCTGTACCAGTGAGCTGATGACCTGACTCAGGTGAGTTTAATTAAGGAGACATGCAAAATGTTCAGAGTTGGCATCATACAGTATCATACCCCAACATCATATCCTGTTGCTTATATTCATATCCTGGTCCAAAGTAATTTGTGACTCCAGCTTAACTCTCTGGCAAGTGAAGTGTAGCCGCCTGGCAATACAATGAATATTAACCAATGAATGTCTTACCATGTGATATAGCATTTGGCTCAGACTGCGACGGGTCATTAAACACATGATTGGTTATAGCTTGAAGTTTATTTAATTTGCTGGCTTTATAGAGATTAATATAAATATCAGGCTAGAATCAGCGAAGCAATAGGTGAGATAAATCTTAGCACCTTTGAATAAAAAAAGAGAGAGAATTCAATTAACTTATATTCGGTATATTATATATATATATATATAAACTATACTGTGACACTGTACAAGTATAATCTCTAGACAAACTGGAAAACTTCCATAAAACCTCCTATATTTTTTTTTTAAACACTGTATTTTGCAGGAAATTGTCCTGAACTGCAAGATGATGAGCATTTAGGATATGTTTAAGTAAAAAGATGTTAATGTGTACAGCAGGATGCATGATTATGGCATGATTGCCATGTTGGCTTGCTATTCTTGCCCTCCAGGGGGGTTATTTATTGTTCCAGAATGCAGTCTATTTATCACAGAGGAAAAGAGCAATAAGGCTGGCATGCATGCATGTTATCCACGTACACTAAAGCATGACAAGATGTGACTGTAAAATTAGAGTTTGTTTGTAATTTTGCAGGTGGTTATGCCGATATAAACCCTTTGTCCAACCTGAAAGCCATAATTTGAACCATAAAACATCAGCAATTTTGAACAACCTCTTTGTCCCCAGGGGACAAATGAAACGTTTTGGAAAAGTCAGCGCTTTTCACACATCTACTAGAAGCTTGAGGAAAAAGACAGGTGGTTTAATGTGTTCCTAAAAAACATTAATACTCAGAGTTATCACGTTTATAACGGCAAAATGCAAAACAACAATTTTCTCATTAAACGGTACCCTGTCTTTGGCTAGCTTTTCCTAAGGTTTTATGTACTTAGACAAATTAGAGCCCCTAGATATGAATTAAAGCATTTCATTTCCCCCTCGTTGAACCCACTGCCATAATGGAGAAAATAAATTGAAAAAGCGATAAACTGAAACTTATCCTAAATGGCATAAAGTAGCCCATCATGCAGTGTGCAAATGCATTTTGCATAAACAGAGGTTTTTACCATCACAATGAGAATTGTTGATTATGAATATTTCCTTTTAAACTAGTTCATATTCTACACAAATCATGTTTATCTGTCAGTAAAGCATGAAGTACAGTGGGTATACACAAAACAAAATTGTTTGTACCATGCAAATCAATATTTAATTTCAGTGGTAGAACGAACGCTTTGACTTGATAGGGAAATCAGGACTACAGTATCCTATTTCAACATATCCCAAGTGATATTTGTTTATTTGGGCTCAAGAGTGTACATCAGCAGTTTTCAAAAACTCAAACTTATTATTAGGTAGGCACTAAAAAAGTACACTAAAAAAGGCCATAAGCAAGAAAATGAAAAGTGTGATGCAGTGGCAATTCTGGGCAAAAGGCAGAGCAGCAGTAAGAAAGGTGGGAAAGAAGAGTGTGAGAGAAAGAGAGAGCTCCAGTGGAGGGGTGACAGCAGACAGACAGGCTGATGGAGATTAGGCTGTCAGAGAGTGTAGCGTCACACACACCTCACTGCTTCCTGACAGCTACACGTCTGTCTGTATGGGCCGCAATAACGGAACACTGTAATTTCCCTCTGCTTTCCCTTTTTCTCCAGGCAATTAAGCACCAAGGGCTTCCCATTTCTGTTGGGTTTCCTATTTCTTTCTCTCTGTGCCTGCATCTAGATGATTTCCATTCAGACTGGTGTGCTTTGATGACATTAGCATTAGCATAGAAAATGAAATGTTTACCTGTAGGGGTAAACTCAGTTTTTTTTTCTTCTGGTGACAAACAAGATCCAATTTGTTTACCACATCTATTAAATGGATGCTCTAGTGTTTGCTCAAATTATGGAATTCAGTATTTGTCATTCTAGAACTGTGGTATGATTTACCCATGAGGTGGCACAAGTCAAATTCTTCTAATTCTTTATTTGGCACATTTGATTGCTAACACACTTCTTTTAAGAACATTTACTATTATTCTAGCACAAAGCTTGCATTTCCAATCTAAAAGTCAAATTAAGATGGCATCACTGAAATTACACAGCTTATACTATATGTAACAATTATGATTACAAAATTAGAAAAATATTTAAGCATTGTAAAATAAATAATACATATGTAAGAGACTTGCTACTGCCAATACATCCACAACTTGCTGCTGTGAGCATGTAAGAAATACTGCTGCTGCACATATGAAATAACCCCCAATATAGTACACATGAATCACCCCATAGCAGATCTACAGGTGGAGCTGGGGAAGGTGGAGGGTTTCTGAAGCATGCTGCAACTGCTACAGCAAGCACTTGCCAAGTATTTGAAGGTTGAACAGTGAGCTCATTGACTGCTGATACAAAGACAATCAACTGCGCCATGTGATGATGTCTGTTGTGTCAAATTGAGTCTGAACTATCAGACTGTGCCATCTAGTGTTTTCTGACAGAACTTTGGATACATGTATGCACTTCTTTCATTAATAATTAATTATGGCAACTAAACTGTTTTACCACCCAAATTCAATAAAGATTATGCAAATCTGCTAATGTCACAATACATCCCAAAAATTGTGCTAAAGGCAACTTACATGCCGCAGTTTTCCATCTTGCATGTTGTTTATGAAAGGTTCAGTAGGCACCTCAACTGACTTATTAAAATGTTAAAAAACACATGGCTACACTGCCCATTTATAATGTTCTTCCCCGTCATATCATGAATCCCTGCAGCCACGATCACTGTAAAATGTACACAAACATCACTTTGAAATAAACTTCTGTTTATCGCCTGCTTTCAGTGGGCAGTAATATTGTAACTTTAATTGCACCAGGCACATAGTAAATAAGGCACTATATTGTCTGAGTGGGCGTTCTTGGCCAGAGTAATGGAATTTGAACCAGAACAAATGCCAGTAGTCTAAACTTTGCTTCTGTTAGAGTACATGTTTCTACACTAACAATCTAACTTATAGGTTATAGATCAAAGCAGGATGGGTTTTCCCTTCAGCATAAATTTTTTCAAAGTTATCTTTCTTACCCTTAACAGTTTTTCCATGCCAATGGCATATTGTACTTGTTCACTGGACGTTTAGGCCTGACATCCTGTACAATCTCAATTTATTTCTTTAAAGCTAGGTTAGGCAGTTTCTGCACTACTAGTGTCACTTAGCGGAACTATACCAAAAAAAGCAACCTTTGTAAGCATCCCTTTCACACATCCTGCCTACCCTCAATTCAACAATCATGAACACAGCTCCTACAGGTCTACAAAAATGCGAAGGCATTTCTCAACAGGTAAAAGTGGGCTTCATTCAATAAAAGGTTCAACACTTTAAGAATACTTTATCTTGAAGTTTAGCCTATCATTTGGAAGAAACAAGTTAGTCGTATTGATTGAAACCCAAACATTCCGTCACTGATTGCTATCATGATGTGAAAAGACTTTTAACAAGTGAATATATAATGTTTCTGAAAAAAAACCTACTCTAAAACTAAAACACATGTAACTGTTACAAAAACGTCCATTAAAATACATTTTGTATGTTTGAGTAACCAATTTATTGAATCATGGACTTGAAAAATGCTATTTAAATTCAAAATGCGAAGTAGATTGTTTTGGGTGATATTGATCCCTCATGTAATGGACAGAGATGAGATTGATCGCTCGCTGGAGTTAGCATTGTTCAGTGTTTTATGTCTGTATGTGGCCACGCCGGGTGTTTGTATGTGCAGTAGTGCTGTAGTATTGATCTAGTAATGGTTGATATACGGTAGATATCACATCCTATCAGAAGACAAGCTCTCCTCTCATCCCTAAGGCCCACAGAATTCTGCCTGCCGGACAGTTTATTTCCCTCACCACACGCAGAGTTATGCCCAACCTGTCCTCTGACATTCTTCCTCCACTCATTCTCCCTCACCACTGATATTTCTCTCTGTCATTGTCTCCTAATCTTCCTATTTCTTCCCCCCTTCTGGCCCGTCAGACTCTGGGCAATAGATCATCTAAAGTCCAGGAACCCAACTCTGAAGAAAGCCATTTCACACATGGGCAGTGTGATGGAGGAACTTCACACCCTCCAGTCATCGCATTAAAAACTCAATTTGCATGCACTAAGTACTTTGCTAGCAACAGTACATACTTTTTAATATGTAGTAAATTAAAAATATTAATATAATACCACTGCATCTACCACAAACTACTTTATTGTAAACAATTGCCTTTGTAATGACTAGTATCTTGCTGAATAGGAAACATGCATGTTTTAGCCATTTTAGGAGCCCTCCAAAAAGAATAAGGGACTGGTAAACATCTACAAATGTTAGCATAAATGAAATATTAGCAGTACTACATCACATCCAGTAACTTTGACAGTTTCCAAAAAGTTGGAATGTACTTGTCCAACTCTTTTATACCATATAGAAGGGATTATATGCAAATTGGGATTTAGCCACCCTGGTTATTCTACCATTGGCCCTCGTTCAGCTTCACAACAGCAATGAGTGCCTGAGAGGATAGAAGCGGAAATGCAATAACACTGGCACTAGTGGTGATGAGCTGCACCTGGTGCTTACTGTGCCACCATTGCCATGAATCCATTACTGTGTCACTCGTTCAGGCCACCTGGTCCTGCACCCTTGGACCTTCTCCACCAATGAGAACCAGAGCCAGGTGCATACTTGATGATAATACAGTACACCTGAAACATTCTTCTCTCCTCCACTGAATATTTTAAGAACGACATTTACATGTCTGATTCAGAAAACTAACAATAGTGAAAAAAATATAGGATTCTATAGCAGATTGTACAACACTTTTAGAAACTGAAAGGCAATCTTGGGGAAAATGTAATAAATTAAATATTTTAATAAATTAAATAATAGATAAAATATTTTGCTATAGAACTGCACACCTTACAATCTAATCTTTATTATATTCTTATCAATATTTTGGCCAAATTGCATATATATATCATTATTATTGTGTGCAATTTGGCCAAAATATTGATAAGAATAAAATAAAGAAGGTTATACATTTCAAATCTTTTCTGGAAAGTGATCAAAGATAATCAAGACTTTACAGTGAAGAAATTTAAACAAAATTGGACCATCACTATTGCTGGAAAAATACACAAACATTTTATTTATAAACATACCAATGGCTTTCACAAATCCCAAAATAAACTTAAAATAGACAATGGTAATCACAGGCATTTCCCAGGCGTACGATTGTGATTTTGCAGTACAGTGGAAGTAATTACCTTTTTTTCTGCCTTATGGTAAAGTACATCTAAGTAAAACAGAAATAGAATATGAGAAAAAAAGAAGGGTGAAGACAGGTTCTATCCATCAGTAATTGGTTGAAAAGCGAGATGGATCTAAGTTTTTTAGTCAACTGTAAGAACGAGATGGGGTTTATGCAGACTACATGGCTGAAGAAGTCCAGCATACGTCACCACAAATGTTTCACCAGTTCAAATGATTAAAGCAGAAAAAAATAATGAAATAAAAATAAAGAAATAAACTTCTGTATGGATGAATTGTTCAATAAGATGCATTTAGAGAACAGACAGCATGAGTCGGCATGAAATGAAAATTCACCCTAAACTAGGCTGGCCTCCCTTGGTCTTCTTATAATACCTCAACCCCAAACCTTGCGGACCACAGCTGTAGGTGAATTAAAAACCTGTCTAAATTCTGCCAAAACTCACATTTTTTTATCCATAAAATCCTTAATCATTTTTACAGCTTCATCTCAGCTGCAAATGAGTTTCATGAGAATCATTAATGGGCTGTGAGTCTGTTCAGCAGGGTGTAATCCTATTGTCTTGCGTGGTTGATAAATTAGACGAATTGAGCCGGTGTGATGTGTGTGAAGATCAGGCCTGGTTTAAAAGGGCAGAGCCACAGGTGTAATTGTATTTCCGAGAACAGGAAATGAGCATGATTATGGACCCCCAATTAAGCTACCGGGTCAGCGACGGAGGGATTACCTTGCGAGCTGATTTGGCAGCACAGTCATTTAGCGGCAAATAATACAGGAGGTAAGTCAGCTATTAGACACTTTCATGTGGGAAGGTCAAAGAGCTGAATACCGCAGGGCACCTGTCCGCAAAACGAATCTCCATGCTCACACTCCCACCGACTTGCAACCACAACCCACCCGACCACCATCACCATTATTTACTTTCTTCTCCGCAGAAGCCGAAAGAAAGCTGTAAATCCTGCTTGTGTCCTGTAACGTAACTAATGAGCTTGAATGAAAGGACCCTGTTGTCCTTTAAATGGAATTCGAACAGTGTTTAATCATTCATTTGCACAGTAGCAGGATTTTAATCTGCATCACTTTGACTAATGATATACAAAACTAAATGAGATTGGCTGCGTGGTACAAAGATGCATCTCTATAATATGCAGATACATCTCTATAATGTGCCTTCATCTAAAGATGGCGACGATGCCACTGGCCCACCTGCTATAATCAGTCAACTCGAAAACACAACACGGAGAATTGTGGAAATTCTGCATATAGTCAGTAACAAGCTTAGAGAGATCAAATTGCTTGCTCAGCAATTGCGCAGAGAGAGGGAGAAATGGATAGAAAAGAAAGAAAGACAGACTGAAGAGCATTCGAGAAATAGTAAGAGCTTTGGAGACTTTCTGTAAATTGCTTTTGCAAGAAATGTTCTCATTTGAATGGAAATTCAACATCAATTGGCATTCACGACCCTTTTCTAGTGACTTTTTTATTTTATTAAATAACACATTTTTTATTTATTTTATGCACCAATGAATCGAACAACAAACAAAAATGCATTTACTGCAGAAATAAAACAGCTCATGTTGATTTTATATGTAAACGTAGTTGCAGAAAGACTCAGTGGTCTTTGTGATTTTAAGGTCATGAAACAACAGTACAACTAAAAAATGCTTACATTGGCACCAGTTTGATTTCACCGTCTTTGGCTAATGGAAGATAAATATGTTCTTTCTTTTATTAAATCAACAAGCCCTCTAGAGACAGAATTTTACCCTCGGTTCAAACACGCATGCAAATTCTGCCAGCTATTATATTGAGGGAATAAGATGCAATTAACCTCACAATCACTACATCAAGGTCTTTCTTTAATAACTTAGCACTAAAATCCAAAGTCTATTTGAAAGTTTACTTATTCTGCATCTAGAGAACTTTCCTCTCTCATATTGTCAGAGCAGTAGAATCAATATGAAGACAATGTTGAGCTCAAACCAGACACATTCTCGAATCAGCCCCTATATCTTATATTTACAAATAAGAACAGAAGCATAATGATGTTTTGACAGTGTTTTCTCACTAATATACAAGGTTATATCTACTCAGCCATAAATCCTGTTGCAAAAAACTAATTCCATACATTTTAAAATGTATTAACTACAGGATCCTTATTTTTTGTTCTTTAGGTCATATGTACTGTATATATGAAAAAGTTATTTTCTTTTAAAATGAAAAAAAAAAAAAAAAAAAAAAAATTATATTTAATACCGTGCACCCTTAATAGTTTATCATCTAAAATATTAGATTCTTTCTAGCAATGTCTGTAAATGTCACTTAATATAAATTATCTCCACAGCACATAAATAAATTTGGCAAATAGGGTATGTTTTATGATTTGACAGTGTTGCAATATTCACAGGAAATATTTCATTTCGGGGGCCAAGTCAAACCTCAAGTACACAGTTTGTGTTGTGCAACTCGGTCTTAAGTTTCCATTTTTGCCCTGTACAAACAGCACAGCTTATGTCACATCCTAATAGCAGCAGTGTGGGGTCTCTGTATCTTTAGTTGGCTCCAAATAATTTATAAAACCACAAGCCAAATAGATCAATATTGTTGCTTTCAGTTTCTGCTCAAATCAGTTCTCTTCATTGAGCCAGAACGAGTCAACATCGTCATCCACAACTCTGAACATCAGTCTCTCTCTGGCGGACTTCAAAGAATACAACGGAACACTGCACCGAATAAATTAAAGGAGAAAAGAAGAAAAGAAAGATACCAACCAACAAGAGTTACTATTCTTGTTGGAGTGAGAGTTACTTACAAGAGTTACTTACCTGGCAGGAGAGACACCATGATTAAAAAGGTGGTTCACCCAGAGCGAGGTTTGGCCATTGTTCTCCGGCCGTGTTGACCCCTGTGATTTCCCCAAATGTGGGAATCTACGTTTATGCTTTCCCCTGAAATTTTTTGGGGTGGTCTTGGCCTAATGGAAAGAGAGTCAGACTTGTAACTCGAAGTTCATGGGTTTGACTCTCAGGTCTGACTGGGATTGTAGGTGGGGGTGTACAGCGCTCACTTCCACCCACAATACCGTGACTGATGTGAGACACTTGAGCAAGGCACCGAACCCCCAACTGCTCCCCGGGCACCACAGCAATATGGCTGCCCACTGCTCTGGGTGTGTGTTCATGGTGTGTTTGGGTTCACTACTGTATGTGTGCACTTGGATTGGTTAAATGCAGAGCATAAATTCAGAGTACGGGCCACCATACTTTGGGGGGTTCCGAAAACCAGTCAGTATCTGGTGTGACCGACATTTGACTCATGCAGTGCAACACATCTACTTTGCATGGAGTTGATCAGGTTGTTGATTGTGGCATGTGAGATGTTGGTCTACTCCTCTTCAATGGCTGTGCGAAGTTGCTGGATATTGGCAGGAACTGGAACACACTGTTGTACTGTATATGCTGATCCAGAGCATCCCAAACATCTCAATGTGTGTGTAAATAAATTATTATTATTATTACAATTATTATATTATTGTTGCAATCATTTATCAAAATATAATAACATTTGTTACCCTTGGAAGGACCTTTCTTTACAGCTGACATCACCAAAACCCTATTATATTTCAAGACCACCCCACCTGTCATAGAATCAGATCCATCCAAAAGTGACCATTATCAAGAGCCCTTGAAGGGTACTCTGTACTCTATGCATATATACAGTATTTCTTTTAAAATATATACAGTATACTGTAGGTAGAGAGATAGATAGATAGATAGATAGATAGATAGATAGATAGATAGATAGATAGATAGATAGATAGATGTTATGTCTTTGAAAATGTCCACAGAACAGAGCACTGTGCAGTAATTTATACAAACTTTGTTGCAGAATAAGCTGCAATATGGCAAAATTGTAATAATGATATTGTAATTTATGCCGATAGTCAAAACTCTAGCCTGTTTTAATTATAAAACATAATTGCAGCTCTAAATCGATTTAATAGTGACACTAAATTACTAGGCTTGAAAATGTAGTAGTAAAGACAGGCTGAGGGCTTTACAGAAGACCACCTCTAATGCTGCCTGCTTAAAAATTAAGTGCACTTAGAGATTTTTTAACGTGTTATAACACCTGCTACACCCTTAGCATTGACTTCAGTTATTTTACAGATGATATTCGCAAGCCAATTTAAGAGTCACATCTGTATACTGCACTGAATAAATATTACGACCTACACAGGGTTAAATATATGGAGTTTTCATTTAGACGAAAAAGCCCTTGGACAGTCTCATAAGAAAGATGTCTAAGAAAAGGATGACTTCTGAGTGTGTGTGTGGGTGTATTGGTTTGCATTTAAAATGAAATCTCTTTTTTTTCAGCTCACGGTCATTTGAAAAATCTACTTTTGATTCATTCTCAAGTTCAAGTTCATTTATTTATATAGCACATTTAAACAGCCGCTAGACAGACCAAAGTGCTTTACAGAACAAGCATATAAAAATAAAAGCAGCAAAAACAGACATAAGCACATAGAGAACAACTAAGCTAAGATTAATTATAAAATCAAGAAGCAAATGTAAAATAATAAGAACAGTCTAAGATAAGTAATCAATATGCTAACGAGAATAGATAAGTTTTGACCAGAGACTTAAAAACAGAGAGGTTGGGAGCCGTTCTGATCTCTAGAGGCATGGTGTTCCACAGACGGGGCCCTGCCACCGCAAAAGCACGCTCCCCTCTACGCTTAAGTCTGACACGAGGGACTACCAGCAGCGCCTGGTCGTGGGATCTGAGACTTCTGGACGGAATGTACGGATGAATAAGTTCAGAGAGATAAACCGGTGCTAGGTTGTGTAAAGATTTGAAGACAAAGAGAAGAATTTTGAAATCTATTCTCTGCCGGACTGGTAACCAATGTAAAGATCTGAGGATGGGAGAGATATGATCATATTTGCGACAATTATGGATGAGTCTGGCCGCAGCATTTTGGACTAACTTAAGACGGGAGATTTGAGAATCTGATATACCGCAATATAGTGAGTTGCAATAATCCAGTCGACACGTGATGAAAGCATGAACAGCCATTTCCAGAGTTATTGGAGTGAGAAAGCCTTTGATTTTAGAAAGTAAGCGAAGTTGGTAGAAACCAGAACTGACTACAGATGAGATGTGTTTATCAAACTTTAAAGGCTGGTCAACAAGAACACCTAAGTTCCGCACTCCTGTAGATTTAAAGGGAGATAGATTCCCCAAGTCTGGGCATGTGCACTGGGACCTTTCACTCGGGCTGAAAACAATGACCTCGGTCTTATCATCATTAAGGGATAGGAAATTTTGAGCTAGCCATGCCTTCACCTCCTCTAAGCATAGATGAAGAGAGTTTAATGCTGCAGGATTATTGCGCTTGATTGGAATGTAAATTTGGGTGTCATCTGCATAAAAGTGAAAAGATACACAGTGTTTCCTAAAAATTGTGCCCAGCGGTAGCATGTAAAGAGAAAATAGAGAGGGAGCCAAAATAGAGCCCTGTGGAAGACCACATCTCAGGGGTGCCATGGAGCTGGAAAAGTTTCCCATCTTTACTAAAAACTTTCTGTCAGTAAGGTAAGACTGGAACCATGACAGGACAGAGCCTTTTATGCCCACCCACGTCTCCAGTCTAGCTAACAGAGTAGGATGGTCAACGGTGTCAAAAGCCGCCGACAGATCTAGGAGAACTAGAACCACAGTGTCTCCACAGTCAGTGGAGAGATAAATGTCATTTAGCACTCGCAGGAGAGCGGACTCAGTGCTGTGGGCGGTCCTAAACCCAGATTGAAAGACCTCATATATACAGTTATTTGACAAAAAGTGTTGGAACTGATCCAACACGATTTTCTCTAATAACTTGGAAATGAAAGGTAGGACAGAGATGGGCCGGTAATTTTTTAAAACAGAAGGATCCAGTGAAGGCTTCTTGAGCAAAGGAGTGACCGTAGCCACTTTAAGATTGGCCGGAACAGAGCCAGTGCTTAGACACTTGTTAATAAGGGATACCATACCTGGACCCACCGTGTTGGTGATTAATTTTAAAAATCTCGGGTGAATGATATCATTTGGGCAGAATGAAGGTTTGAGCTTGGCGCTCACATCCTTCAGTGTCTGGAGGTTAATGGGAACAAAAGCCTCCCAAACACAGGAGGTACGCGGCATAATAGGGGGGAGAATTAATTTAGGGCAGATACTGGTCCTTAATGTAGTGATTTTGTTAATAAAAAATCTCTGGAAGTCTTCACATAGAGCATCTGAGGCAACAGACAATTTAGCAGATGGGTTTAAAACAGAATGAATGACAGAAAACAAGACCTTAGGGTTAGAGTGATTGGATTCAATTAAGTTTGAGAAGTATGCGGCTTTAGCTGATTTAACAGCGTTCTGGTATGCTATAAGTGAGTCTTTGAACATGCGAAAGGAGACACTGAGCTTGTCCCGTTTCCATTTGCGTTCGGCCTTTCTACATATTTGTCTTTGGAGACGAGTGTCAGAATTTTGCCACATATCTGATTTTGGTTTGGGTTTGTGAGGCTTAAGAGGAGCAGTCACGTTTGCTACTTTAAGCCAGGCAGAATTTAAAAGGCTAAGATGCTGATCTGCATCCAGATCAGATAAAGGTTGGTCCAAGTGCCAGTGAGAGCATAGCTCAGTAAAGCACAAGTCGAAGTTTGTGTTGAACTGAGGAGAATAGAACCGCGACATAACAGGATCAGTAGTGGGTTGAGAGAGCTCCAGAAGAGACAGTGAGAATAAAATAGGCTTGTGATCAGAGAGAGGAAAATCAGAGATAACAATATCGGTGACATCAATCCCATAAGATAACACAAGGTCAAGTGTGTGGCCCTGAGTGTGGGTAGAGTTTTTGACCCACTGCAGTAGGTTAAAAGTATCTATTAAATCAAGAAACTCCTGCGACAGGGAGTTAGAATAACAGCATGTCGGGTCTCGGGGCTAATCACCTGTCTTTTTGGTGTGGGTGTGTGTGTTGGGATGGTGACAGCTCACCACGTCTGCCTGTTTGTGTTTTCCCCGCCTCCCTTGTTCCCCGTTGTTAACCATAATTGCTCGCCACCTGTTCTCTATGTCCTTCTAATTTTTTCCCCTTTATTATTCCCTGTGTTTCTCTGTCTATTGTCAGACTGTTGTTATTCGTTCCAATAGCTCCGATCATCTAGCAGTTCTTTGTACTCACCCTGTCGTGTCTTGTCCTCAGGCTCCAGTGTGTTTGACTTATTTCTCTGCTCTAGTTCTTACAAGGCCAGAGCTCCTAGTAGCTTCAGCTGTTCATCCCGTCACTACGAGTGAATCCTGTGAAACGTGACTCATCTGCTGTTCATCCTGTCACTACGAGTGAATCCTGTGAAACGTGACTCATCTGCTGTTCATCCTGTCACTGCGAGTGAAATCTGTGGAGCGTGACTCTTTCTTCTCTGTCTCCGCTTTGTGAATAAAGCCTTGAGTTTACCCGCACCTGAATCCAGCCTGCTTTCTCCTGACAGAACAGTCTGACCATATTATGGATTCAGCGGGATCTGGTCCGCTTCGCGCGGCTCTCGCTCAACAGGGAGTGTTGATCGGGCAGCATGCCACTCAGCTCAACACCACCGCGCTGGATGTGGAAGTTCTCAGTGCCCGAGTCTCCGAACTCCTCACACGGGTGGACGATCTTCAGCAAGAGGCAACGAGCCGGGGTCCCGTTCCTCACACCGGTATGTCACACGAGTCTGAACCCCATGGCAACAATCCGCCGGTCTACGATGGCGATCCTAACGCCTGTCAAGCGTTTCTCTCCCAATGCTCGCTGGTGTTTTCTCTGCAGCCACGGCGTTACGCTAATGAAGAGACCAAGGTGGCTTACGTCCTTACACTCCTCTCGGGCCGTGCCCGCGAATGGGGTATCGCCGTTTGGAGATCGCGGGCTCCCTGTTGTGCCACTTTCGCGGTTTTCAGTCAAGAGATGGCCAAATTGTTTGATCGCTCTGCTCAGGGTGACGAGGCGGCGGCCCAGTTATCACGACTGTCTCAGGGGAGGAGCTCCGTGACTGACTATGCTATCCAGTTCCAGACTTTAGCTGCGGCATGCGGCTGGAATGAGAGCGCGCTGTGCGCTCGTTTTCTTGAGGGGTTGGATTTCGCCATTTCGGATGAGCTCGCGGCCATAGAGCTCCCGCGGGAATTGGATAGGCTCATTAGTCTCGCGCTCCGCATTGAGGGTCGTCTCAGCCGGCGCCGCAAACACCCGCCCCGTGGCGCCACCTAGAGTTCTCTTCAGCCAGTTTAGTCAGCCGACAGCCCTCGGAGGAGGAGCCCATGCAGTTGGGTCATCTACGGCTTACACCACGGCAGAAGCAGGAGCGTCTGTTGTCGGGGGCGTGTCTATACTGCGGCAAGGGAGGCCACTTCGCCCTTCAGTGCCCATTAAAGGGCCAGGGTCCACCAGTGAGGCGGAGCGTCCTGGTGGGCACGGTTCTCAGCTCAAGCTCTCCTGCAACACGCACTCAGCTGCCGTTCCAACTCTCCTTCCAGAGTCATTCACACACTGGACTCGCCCTTGTGGACTCAGGGGCTGAGGGGAACTTCCTTGATGCTGCCTCTGCTCAATGTTGGAAGATCCCGCTTGTTCCTTTGGCTAGCCCCGTTTCAGCATGGTCATTAGCTGGCCGTCCCCTTACCACCATCACCCACGTCACTCCCAAGATAGACCTCCATATTGCTGGCAGTCATCATGAGCGGATTGAACTGTTTATTATTGATTCCCCTAAGGCTCCTTTAGTTCTGGGACACCCATGGTTGCACAAGCACAATCCCCACATTGATTGGGTCTATAATTCTGTTTTAGCCTGGAGTCAGTCTTGTCACGTGTCATGTTTGGGTGCTGCTTTTTGTCCTGTCTCTGTGTCTTGTGTTCCTCAGGAGGATCCCTCTGACCTGAGTCACTTCAGGCTGGGCTCATCCGCCATTCCTCCTCTCCCGCTGGTGCAGGGTTTTTCTTTGTTCAGAAGAAGGACGGCTCCCTGCGCCCTTGTATTGATTACAGAGGTTTGAATGACATTACTATCAAGAACAGGTACCCCCTACCTTTAATGTCTTCTGCTTTTGAATTGTTACAGGGAGCTCGGGTCTTCACCAAGTTAGACCTGCGCAACGCCTACCACTTGGTGCGCATTCGGGAGGGGGATGAGTGGAAGACGGCATTTAACACCCCTTCGGGACACTACGAGTACTTGGTTCTTCCGTTTGGTTTGACCAATGCTCCAGCCGTTTTCCAGGGACTCGTCAACAGCGTGTTGGGTGACATGATTAATCAATTTGTCTTTGTGTATTTGGATGATATTTTGATTTTTTCTTCTTCTCTCCAATTACACACCCAGCATGTCAGACGGGTTCTCCAGCGGTTACTAGAGAACCAGTTGTTTGTCAAGGCGGAGAAGTGCGAATTCCACGCTGAGTCTGTTACGTTCCTTGGCCATATTATTTCTACGGAGGGGATCAAGCCTGATCCCGCTAAGATTGAAGCTGTTGCCCAGTGGCCGGTCCCTGACTCCCGGAAGGCTCTGCAGCGTTTCCTGGGTTTTGCCAACTTCTACCGGCGTTACATCCGGAATTTTGGTCAGATCGCTGCACCGCTGACAGCCTTAACCTCCACTAAGGTGTCTTTCAGGTGGAACCGGGAAGCGCAGGTAGCCTTTGACATTTTAAAGTCCCGTTTTGTCTCTGCACCTATTCTGATGGTTCCAGATCCGGAGGCCCAGTTCATTGTCGAGGTTGATGCTTCTGACGTTGGGGTTGGCGCAGTTCTATCTCAGCGTTCCCTCCATGATGGGAAGGTTCATCCTTGTGCATTCTTCTCTCGTCGTCTCAGCCCTGCAGAACGTAACTATGACATCGGCAACAGAGAGCTGCTGGCGGTACGATTGGCCTTGGGTGAGTGGCGTCATTGGTTGGAGGGGTCAGCGCAGCCCTTCTTGGTCTGGACGGATCACAAGAACCTTGAATACATCCGTTCGGCCAAGAGGCTGAGCTCGCGTCAGGCCCGCTGGGCGCTCTTCTTTGCCAGATTCAATTTCACCCTCTCGTACCGGCCGGGATCAAAGAACACCAAGCCTGATGCCCTCTCTCGCCTGTTCGGTGCTCCGGGGGGGGGGAGTTTGCGGCCGAGGCCATCCTTCCTGAGGGGGTGGTGGTCGGGGCTCTTTCGTGGGGTATGGAGCAGCGAGTTGAGGAGGCCGGTCGAGGGGTGCAGGTGCCGGGAGAGTGTCCGGCGGGCAGGTTGCTGGTGCCGGCTGCGCTGCGCTCTGAGGTCCTTGAGTGGGGTCACTCATCCAGGTTAGTCTGCCATCCAGGTATTCGGAGAACGTTGTCTGCCATCCGACAGCGTTTTTGGTGGCCTACTATGGCCGCAGATGTTAGACAGTTTGTGTTGGCCTGCCCCACATGTGCCCAAAGTAAGCCTGTCAATCGCCCTCCTGATGGTCTACTGCATCCTCTCCCTATCCCTTCCCGTCCTTGGTCACACATTGCCCTTGATTTCGTCTCTGGGCTTCCTCCGTCGAAGGGAAACACTGTAATTCTCACGGTGGTGGATCGCTTTTCCAAAGCGGTTCATTTTATTCCCCTGCCCAAGCTACCCTCCGCCCGGGAGACCGCCCAACTGGTGGTGGATCACGTCTTCCGTCTCCACGGGTTACCGGTGGATGTGGTTTCTGATAGGGGTCCCCAGTTCGTCTCCCGGTTCTGGAGGGAATTTTGTAGACAGATTGGGGCCTCTGCTAGTCTGTCATCTGGTTTTCATCCTCAGACCAATGGGCAGTGTGAGCGGGCCAACCAGGATCTAGGAAGAATGCTCCGCTGTCTAGCATCCAACAATCCGAGTTCCTGGTGTCAGCAGCTCTCCTGGGCAGAATACGCCCACAACACCCTTCCTGCGGCCGCGTCAGGTATGTCCCCTTTTGAGTGTGCTCTTGGTTATAATCCACCTCTGTTCCCATCACAGGAACCCGACGCAGCGGTTCCATCCGCCCTGGCTTTCGTCCAGCGCTGCCGTCGCACCTGGGAGAGAGTCAGGAGGATTTTGGTCCAAGCCTCTGACAGAACCAAGGCTGCAGCTGATCGTCGCCGGTCCTCTCCTCCTACCTATGTGTGTGGTCAACGGGTTTGGCTCTCTACCAAGGATCTGCCTCTCCGGGCGCCTTCTCGTAAGCTGGCACCCAGATTCATTGGGCCTTTCCGCATCACCAAGGTGGTTAGTCCGGTGGCGATCAGGCTCAAGCTCCCTCCTACTCTTGGTCGGGTTCACCCGGTGTTTCATGTTTCCAGGGTCAAGCCTGTGTTCTCTTCCCCCCTTAATCCTGCTTGCAATCGCCCCACCCCCCACCCCCTCGTCTTGTGGATGGATCTCCTACCTATACGGTTAAGAGATTACTCGATGAGCGGCGCCGCGGCAGGGGGTTTCAGTATCTTGTGGACTGGGAGGGGTATGGTCCAGAGGAGAGGTGTTGGGTGCCGTCCCGGGACATTCTGGACCGTTCGTTGATTGAGGACTTCCGGCGGCATCGAGGTAGGCCCCTTCCTAGAGCGCCAGGTGACGCTCCTGGGAGGGGGGGTACTGTCGGGTCTCGGGGCTAATCACCTGTCTTTTTGGTGTGGGTGTGTGTGTTGGGATGGTGACAGCTCACCACGTCTGCCTGTTTGTGTTTTCCCCGCCTCCCTTGTTCCCCGTTGTTAACCATAATTGCTCGCCACCTGTTCTCTATGTCCTTCTAATTTTTTCCCCTTTATTATTCCCTGTGTTTCTCTGTCTATTGTCAGACTGTTGTTATTCGTTCCAATAGCTCCGATCATCTAGCAGTTCTTTGTACTCACCCTGTCGTGTCTTGTCCTCAGGCTCCAGTGTGTTTGACTTATTTCTCTGCTCTAGTTCTTACAAGGCCAGAGCTCCTAGTAGCTTCAGCTGTTCATCCCGTCACTACGAGTGAATCCTGTGAAACGTGACTCATCTGCTGTTCATCCTGTCACTACGAGTGAATCCTGTGAAACGTGACTCATCTGCTGTTCATCCTGTCACTGCGAGTGAAACCTGTGGAGCGTGACTCTTTCTTCTCTGTCTCCGCTTTGTGAATAAAGCCTTGAGTTTACCCGCACCTGAATCCAGCCTGCTTTCTCCTGACACAGCAGACATGAATATTGAAGTCGCCCATCAAAAGGAAGCGATCATAGTTTGTGGCAATGTTGCCAATGAACTCAGTGAATTGCAGTATAAAATCCTTAGTGAAGAGTGGAGGGCGGTATATCACCCCTATACAGATGGGACCATTCCAATCTAGGTGGAGAAGCTGAGTTTCAAAGCTGGGGAAGGTCGTTGCAGGGACCAGCCGGCATCGTGAGGAGAGAGAGTTATTTAGAATAGTTAAGATCCCACCTCCGCGTCCATTAGGACGAGGAGAGTTAAAAAATGTACAGTTTGCTGGAACCAGTTCTGATAAGGGAGTTAAATCACCGACCTTTATCCATGATTCTGTGATGAACATAAAATCCAAATTGTGTGATGAGTAGAAGTCGTTTAATAAAAAGGTCTTATTCACCACGGAGTGGGCCTTTTGATTCATTCTCATTGATAATGCAACATCCCTCCATCCAAGTCTCTCTAAAGAAGAGACTAAGAAGGCCATTCAGTATGTAGATGAGTTTGTTTCATCATCGGAAGAGATTTGGAGAAATTTAGCATTACATCACTTGTTCAACAATGAGCAATCGATTGTGAAGTGAAAAGCTGCATGTATGTAAAAATAAATAATAATAATAAAAAAAATGTAAAATAACAAAAACAAAACAACAAATCTATCATTAAGACGTTTTAACTGAAGAGCATTGCATAGCTAAAATAAAAAAGTCCTTCATGATATTGCTTTTTCCAGTCAAAAAGTTGTCTCGCCTGAATCAACAAAGAAATGTACACAGATCAAGCACTATTTGTAAAAACAGTCCGAAATGTTGGTGTATTTTGATGTAAGAGGACAACTGTGTAAATACTTTTTCAATGGAGGAAGTGTTATTATGCATTATGGACTTGGCCAGAAGCAAGTTAAAATGGCCAATTTGTTTCAAACAACAACAATCACACAGCTTTTAATGTTAAAACTAAGATGCTAACTGGATTGGAGTCCAGCTTATTGTTCAGATTATTGTGATGTTTTTATCAGGTGCTTGAAATCTCATTTGGACGGCACCCATTCACTGCAGAAGATCGACTGATTCATTTTTGGGAGATTAATTAAGTCATGAAAAGCGCACATTAAAAACACTAAATATCTGCAAATACAAATATAAACATTATGGCCATTTCCTTTTGTAGGAAATTATGCACATGTGCATAATATTCTAACACATTGAATAAACAAAAAAAAAAATTAAATAAAAAGAAGCATGAAGAACTGATTGAAAATACAGTAGCCTGCAATATGCCCTCAAGAATATCCACTTTTAGGTAACACGTGGGCTGAATATCCATGTCTGTTGCTCTAAGGATCCTCTGTGGTTTCTTTACCCAGTGGTACCATAGCTATGTGGTTTCACACCTCAGTAATGCTATGCTAATCCTCATACTGGCCTCCTAAAGCACTGCAGTGTTTGGGTGCATGGGAAATGGAACAGAAGAAATGGAGAGGAATAAAACTTGTAATCCAGTAACAGGATTAGGGACTGCGGAGATTCCAAACACACAGGAAGATGGAAGGGTGGGAGGCCTGACATTTGGTGCTATTAATGTTTAAAGAGCATTGCAGAAAATCTAACAAGAAGCGTGAAGCAGGCATAACCGATAGCATTTTTAGTGTGATCCCAGCAAATATCTAAGGTCTATTTAAAATGTTCAGGCCAAAGATGCATTCAGGGATGTTTAAAAATATGCTTTCAATTGTCCTTTGTGGTGTACATAGCTGGGTTATCATCTGCTTCAACAAAGAGCTGTTTGAAGTTCGAACCTCAGCACATTGACGAGTAATCATTAAAGGGATCTATGATTTGTGAATGGGTTTGTTCTGTTACCCTTCTTTTCTCTGTTCTACTCAAGGTCAAAAATAAACACCCGCCTAACATCAAATGACATTAAAACTGGATTTGGAAAGTAAATAAAATGTAACTTTGGCAATAACTTTATAAAGTATTGCATCATAATTACATATAATTGTTTAAAAAAATAGGGTCAGAAAGACCCTAATTTTTATTTTATTTTTTTTAAATAAACTTTCTATTCATCGCAGAATCCTGAAAACAACATTGTTCACAGCTCTCACAAATATATGCAACAATAATCAGATAATAATAATAATAATAAGACTGTAATAATAATCAGAAATGCTCCTTTTTTGGAGCACTAAATCAGCATATTAGAATGATTTATGAAGGATCATGTGAAACTGAATACTGGAGTAATGGCTGCCGAAATGTAACAGAAATAAATAACATTTTAACAATGTATTAATATAGTAAAAAGTTAAAATTGTAATAATACTACACAATATTATGTTTTGTAAATTAAGAAAATAAATGTGGTTTAGTGTGATAAACAGAGTAACAAATAAATGAGTTCAAATAAATGAACTCACCTACAGATCTGAAGGAGTCACTTTGGCGAAAAGAATCATTCAGTTCACTAGGAATGATCAAAATCCCCTCTCCTATCAACACAGCTCCTTTGTTTTAATTAAATGTAAAAGGATAGTTCACATAAAAAAATAAATAAAATAATAAAATAAAATGTCATCTGGCATTAATTGCGGCCTGTATTCCTTCCAGACGATCTTCTATCTAAAGTGTTCTTCAGGAGGTAATCAGAAGAAGATTTCAACTGAAAATTGATAAACGAGGACCAAAACAGCATCAAACACTTTTTACTTTCATTGAATGGACAAATAACATTAAAACATTTTATCAAACTATCTTCTTGTTAACAATATTTTTTTCTTTTTTCTTTCATATTTTTCTCTCTGTGAACTATCCTTTTAAATGAGTCTCTTCAATCAGTCGTTTTTGTTTGCCTTCTGCTGCTGTGTGAATGTAGTCGATATGTCCTCATGTTTTGCGACAGGTCTTGTTTCAGAGACTAACCTGGACTGTTTGACACAAACATGCAACATGAAAAATAAATAGAAATAGAAAAACAAAATCAAAAACAGTTGAATCAAATCCCATTGTAAATTGTCAATTTCAAACCCTGCTTGCACTCTTGTCATGTCTGACAGAAAATATCCATCAAAAAACTAATTTAGGTCAGAATCAATGCTTGAGTTCAATCCACAGTTCAAACCACAGTTCTCACTCTGGCTTTAAGAGGGATCCAAACACCCTCTGAGTGCACAAACCAAACAGATCACCACTGATTAAATACTGTATGAGAAATAATCAATGCTGTGCCAAACTAGATCAAAACTAGGCTTCCTAAATCAACATACAACAACAGAAGCATATTTCTGATTGTCCAAAGCCAGCAGAATTAATCGTCAAAAAAGCCTAAAGAATGTTATTACAGCGATATCACAATCACACAGCAGGAAGACGTGTCAGTGAGCAGAAGTGCTGATATTATAGCTGTCACACAAGTTATACTTTAACAGACCAGTTTGTCAAATAGTTACAGCATGTCAATAAAGATTGTCTGGAGAATTGCACATCAATACGACATGCCAGAAGATCACAGCTTAAAGCAGGTAAAAATGACGCTTGAAATAACATGAAATACCTGACAAAATGAGGGCCGAATATATATTTGGCTTGAACAATGATTGCTTGACACAGTCTTGTGTGTTAAAGACTTTCCAATGCTGCGTTGTTGTACTTTGTTTGACATTTGATGGTTCTCATATACCCATAAGTGATTTGCAACCTTGAACGGTGAGGAAATTCAATGGCTGTCACCTTGTCTTAGTGCTTACATGTCAAGAATGCATTCTGCTCTGTAGATTGGCAAATGAAAAAATGGATGGATATATGATCACACCCACCTACCCACATACTTCTAACAACAGTGCTGTTATTTCAGTTGCACACAGCCTTGAGGATCTATTGATTTATACCAGTATATCTGCTTCCTTTGCTCTTTAGGATTAAACTGTGCTCACAACATCGGCTTTCGAGAGCCAAGTCGACCAGAAAGTGCACATCGAAGTGTTAGACCAAACTAGGCAACCGTCTCACACATACACACACACATCCTCATATGGCATTTGAAACCTGTGTGCCTGCTGAGTTGAGGGTAGGGAGGATAACAGAACCAGAGATGGATCTTGTGACAAGAACAAAAAAGTATATCCATTAACCACTTCTATTTATCACCCAGTGAGCCATGGAAACCCACTGAGCTTACAGACAGAGACACCGGCACAGAACAACACACATACAGCACAGCAGGAGCACCGTGGGTCCTTCTGGTGACGTGGAGCAAGTATCAGGCAGAGTAAAACAGGGTTTAGAGGTGCGTCAGTGTCGGCCACGTTCGCATCCGCATGCGGGCAGACGGATGGGTGGGTGGGTGCCTGGTTATATGCACTTGTTAACAAATGAAGAGGTTCTCAGTAGAAACAGTGGGGGTTAATTAGCTGTCTCAGCCAATTGCTGATAAATTGATTTAGGGCATGAGTGAGTTTTAATCTGTTTCTCATGAAAAGCTTGAATTGCTTCATGGAGTGTTTAAAGGGTCATTTAGATAAAGGGTACAACTCAGTCAGGCAGTGCTTGGCTGAGAATATATTCACAGAAGAGAATAAATAACATAAGCAACATTCTGACTGATGCAGAGGCAGGCAGGGAATGAAGAGAGCCACACACAGGTATATTCCTTCACACTGGTATCTTTCAGGACTAAAGGTTGAGGTTGTTTCTATTCAGTACGAGTCTTTGATGAATTATGTACACAACTGTTTTTTGCCAAGGAGTTCTAATACTGTAAATCTATAAGAAAGCTGTATGTTTACATTATATTCATCTCACTGCAGCACTAGAAGTAAATGAGCTAAATGCTGACTTTTACTAAATGGACTTTTTTTTTTAAAATACACAAATATGCCACCAAACTTTTCTAAACATATTTTGACAGCCAATGGTGTAACAAAAACAAAAGTAGCCATACAGTATACTGACATGCATTGTGCTCTATATACTGTAAGTTTAGACTACTATATTTAATGCGCAAAACCATCTCATATCATCAAAAAACTTTTTTTTTTTATAATAAATGTATTCTAATTATGGTAGTAAAAAAAATGTATAAGAATATTTACTAACTAAAAGAAAAATGTACTAATACATTTTTGGGAGCTATTTGCATTTTTATCAAATTCTAAATTATATGTTTGCAAAAAAGTATGTTTATCAAGTACAAATTCAAATGGCTCAGAATATGATGATGATAAGATTTTTTAATGTTTCTAAAAGAAGTCTCACCAAGACTGCATGAAAATATTTTATTATAATTTAGACATCCATTTTATTTGAATATTTTGATATATAGCCTACTTTAATATATAAAAATGGATAAAAAAAATCTGCATTCAAATTCTGCCACATTCTTAATATATATATATATATATATATATATATATATATATATATATATATGTGTATGTATATATGGAAAACTTCCTCAAAATAACTTTTAGAAATAGTATTTAGAAAAGTTCTATAACATGATAAATATTTTCCCTGTACCTTTTGATAAATTTAATGCTATTTATATGTGTTTGTATAAATTTGTTAAAAATTTGCCGCTGCCCTCCACTATACTCTATTTAAAACCAAGCTCCCCAGTACAATTCCAGCAGTTGATATACTGTATAATTACTGTTCCCGCTCTGTTTCTTAACACTCTGAGTCACTCCCCCACTGTCAGTCTTCCAGCCGCTTCCTGGCCCATCTCCAGTCTCCTAAGCCAAACACCTTTTTATTAAATCCCGCTCTCATCCCCTTCCCTACACCACATGCTTGTTTATTCTGATATTCCAAAGAAAGTCACAAATGAGCTCCTGCATTGAAAGGCCACACCAGCCTTCAAAAGGCACAGATAGAGATAAAGTCAATGATGCATCCCTCTTCACTAGCTGCATGCAGCACCAGCAGCCCCCCCCCCCCCTGCAATATCTGTGGATTGAGAGACTCACACACGAAGCTCATGCCTCCCTCCAGCTTTATGCATCATAACAGCATAAGAGCGGAGAGGATTAGATGTACAAAGCCTGATGGATGAACAGCTTTGTACGAGGCTCTGTGCGACGGGCTGTGGCCCACAGTGGTCCATCTGCTCGGAGAGGACAGGAATACACACACCAACATGCACACCTGTCAAGTACTCTGCAGAGTCCTAGGGAGTTATCATCGGTGGCTGTGTAGCGGCGAACATGACCTTGACGTAATGGCTTCGGGGAATTGATACATTAGAGCAGAGGAAAGTGATGTGCGTTCTTCTATTTTCTAATCTGCAGTAATGCAGCCTTGCGGGAGAAAAAGAAGAGTATACTGGAAAACTGAATGCATAAAGTCATAAATCAAAGAGATCAGGTCTCAAATACAAATGAGGGAGCGCATTGAGGCCATGTGTGAAAAAGAGGAGAGGTAGACAGCTAGTGATAAATGAGAAAAGGGTGGTGGGGAGATACAATGAGCTCGCTGTAAAATGTATGAATGATGGAGTTAACAGAGTGAAACAGTTCAATGGGTTGTGAAAAAGAGAAGTTGGCCAAGAAGAACAGAAACAGAGGTCAAAGTTTCAGGGATAAAAAGCTGCACAAAGTCGGGTTAGACAATTGTTGGTGTGACAATTCCAATTCAAACAGTTTGGCCTTCAGTTTATAGCAAAAAAAGATGATGAAAAGGCAAGCTATTCAGATAATTTTTGTCATCAAATGATTCATTGAAAAAATGCAGCTACAAATTGGATGTCAGTATGTGAGAACTTGGGTGAGTGTTTTCTCAATTACGTGACCTTTTTTCTATTAATATAATTAATTAAAATAATTATTGTAATTAACATATTTCTACTTTTTTTGTGGTACGCAGATCACATTTAAACTACATTTGATGCAGACTTCCAGTATTCAATTAAAACAAGTAATTAAAAATATAAATTATGTCTAAGACTACAAAAAGAGTAAAATAAACAAAAACCAAACATTTTTTTTAAATATATCTTTTAAATATATGATTATTATTTTATTGTGCATACTGCATCATTAACAAAGATTCTGCCAAATTTTGCAACAAACTATTCTTTATTTGTGTCCATTTTATTTTCATGCTGTCATTCTCATAACAAAATGCCATTAAATACAAGATGTTCTATATTTTAAGACTAAAAATTTAATTGTTCTGTAATTATTCAACTTAGTAAATAAAGACAGAATTATCATTTCTGAGTGTGCTAACGCTTAAACAAAAAAAACAAAAAAAAAAAACAAAAAAAAAAACAAAAAAAGATTTTCCAAACCAGACTGAAATGATCTACAAATCTTAAAGCAGTCTGTGCACTACACTAAGTGGTCTGACATTAATTAATTCCAGAAGGTTAAGCCCTAATCAGATTGTTTGAAGAAATCAATCCACTCCTGCCTTGTAAACACTGTAAAAAAACAAAACAAAAAAAAGCAAAAAAAAAACAAACTCAGTAATATACAAAAAAAAAAATAATTAAATACGCTATGAATTTGGAATGTTAGTATACCAAACATATTTCACCATCACACTTCATTCCTCATACCTCTCTGTAACCCTCGAGGGCACACTTAGCAGCTGGGGCTTGGCAGCCCTTCACTCACCCACACATGGACCCCACATCACGCCAAGCTCACCCCCACCTGAGAGTTTCAAAAGCCAGCGCTCATCTCTCTCAACCTCTCTCCTCCAGGTCAGCGGTGCCACAGATACACTTAAAAATCATCATCTGCTCTCTAACACAGTTAGATGCTCTCCGGACCACTTTCGGCACCAGCTGCACCAACACGGCGCTCGGCTATAAACAGTTCAGAGCTGCAAATATATTGTCTGTTTTCCGAAATAAGCCTGTCTCTTTGCATTGGCTCAACCACCCACTGTGAGGGCAGCAGGTTGACTGAATGATTTTTGGATGACTTTGGCCTTTCATAACAACTTAACCACCCACACTATGCTATAGACTAAACACCTGCACAGGCAGAATGGTGAAAGCAAGGCTATTGCTAAGCATTTCTGTTCCCCTAATAGGGCCACTCGAAACGCAGTACTTTACAATACAAAAATCCCTGATGGTTCAACGTGCAGGAAAAACTCTGCTCTGCCGATATGTCCTCAAAACATTGGCTGAGGGCCTACCTTTTCTAAGCAGGCACTACAGACTTGAACGAGATCCAAAAGCAGTCGGCCCACTTCACACCAACGTGCTGACCCTACAACCAGCCCTCATGCAGTCAGTCAGAAACTGGTCGGAGTGGAACAGGCCTGCCCCCATCACTCACCTACACAGTAACCTCTCTCAGGGGTCGTTCCTCATAGCCAGACTCTCATTTAATCGTTTCCAATCTTCGCATGAGGTCTCCCATCCTTCTTGGCCTCCTCAGAGGATCAAGTTCTCCCTCAGGGCAATTATGCTTAAGCTGAACTGGTCTGGTGAGAAAGTCCTTAGTGAAAAAGAAATTGGCCATAGGATGGTGCAGAGCTGGGCAACTCCACTTTGGAAAGCTCTGGGGCCACAAAAGAAGGACCACTTTAGCCTCAAGGGCCACACAGCCAATTCATACAGTCGTTCTTTTATATTAAAGGGATAGTTCATTTAAAAATATGAATTCTGTAATTATTTACTCACCCTCATGTCATTCCAAACCTGTATGACTTACTTCTTTCTGTGTTACACAAAAGAAAATGTCCAGAAAGGTTTTCAAAAAAAAAAAAGTAAACAAAATAAAAATAACCCCTTCAACGAAAGATTCTTTGGGAAAGTAAAAAAAAAAAAGAAGAAAAAAAAAAGTTTTTAAAGTTGTGGATCACAATGACTTCCATACTTTCATTTTCACTCTTCATTTTTGTTTTACATATGTAAGTCAGTTGCAATGACTGCAGTTGGAAAGAAATGAGGTTTTTGGTATAAACTATCCCTAGAAAACTGTTGTATAGGGTATGACCAAAATCTGGCATCAGTGCTAAAACAGCTGTTACAATCTTAATTATAAATATGACTGGACAAAACACATTTTAAAGTCATTGTAAGCACACCTGTGATTTTGCATCAGTTGAATACTACACAAATGTGGCAAACTGTGGCCTTCCAACAGCCTAGGCACCTAGATACTGGAAATGACCAGAGAGTCATAAGTATAAACCTGTTTTCTGGTTAAATTGAGTGTGCACTGAGAAAAAAATCACAGCTTACCACATTCAGAATTTAATGTTTGGTTGGCAAGCAATGCTCTTGCGACCGGATCTAATGCATTCACCTCTGCAAGTGTGATCTGAAATTGAGAAAGACACTGACAAAAATGTAGTAACTGAGTAAAATCATCTCACAGGTTTTAAATTGTCCCCCTGAGCCATAATCCATCTTTATCAGCCACATTCCCTCCTGCCAGCCGAGTGTCAGCCAAATCCAATGAACTGTGCATAGATTTTCATCCTGGTAATAGAACAGTGGTAGCTGAAATGTTGGACTGATGGCAGCAAAAGGAACATTAATTATATACTATGTACTAGTTGGTGCCATCAACCCAGTATAGCATTTCCAGTAAAAAATAAATTTTTGAATTTTATGTTGCATGTATTTTGTCACCATATGTAGCTACTTCTGAATAGCCATCAATAGAAAATAATAATAATAATAATCATTTGCAGCAAGATAGTGTAGTTACAACAAGTTTACCAGCAGGGGCAAACTGGACTATGCTAACCAAAAGAAAAAAATAACATTAACCTCTTAAACATGGTTATATATATAATATGCAGTGTTTCTTTAAGTGTTTATCCTTATACTGATATCCATTGCTTACACAGTCTGTAATGTAATGTAATGAATTCATAGCGTAACATCACCATTCACCAATGTTTTAGCCTGCCTTTACATGGACCCACATAGAGTTTTATACCAAAATACACAAATGGATTTCTAATGTACATTAGTCAAAGCTTTGCTCAAGTCGCCCAAGTAATTCATCCAACACTCCAGTTTTTCCCTCCGGAGTCTGTAATATGACTTTAATCACTTTAACTGCCATTTTATCGTAGGAAATCAAATTCGCTCGCCTTGTAGAAGAATCCCTCCTCTGTCTCTGTGAAATTAGGGAACAATCAAATCAAGCTCAAATGAATACTCAAGTAAGCCTTTTCCTCCTCCTCTAATGTCTTCATTAATTTACCATGAATGGCTCACTCACTTCCAAAAGACAATGAAGACAAACTAGGGAAAGACTTCAGTGAAGTGGGGATTGAAAAGAGGACATAATATGAGACAGAGCGATATGTATCAAATAATAAAATGTCTTTCTTTCCAAGCCTCTGCAAAGAAAATGTTGCAATATCTTTCACAAAATCTCATGTTGTTTTGACACTGCTTAGTCTGAATCTGAGTCCGGGTCTTAACCGAAGTCCTTTGCATCACCAATAAGAGTACCATGAGTACTATCACCAGCTCCTTACCACTGTAACTAGGTAACAACTCAAGATGCCAGTTTCACTGTGTTATGGAAGTATTTATAACCCTCCGTCTGCCACAAGATATGTGGAGATGCTCTCAGAGGACGATTTATTCAAAGATGAGGAGCTACGAGAAATGCATTATACTACAAAGCATGCAAAGATACATTTACGGTATGTCATCCATAATGGTTCCCTTCCACAAGCAAAGGATAAATTGCTTTCATACCAGAGCGTAAATGAACCACTTCCTAGACCACCTTAGAAAACTGCTTTCAAACCAACCATACCAAAGGATAAAAAGGACTTGTATTATAATACCACAAGAGAATCTCTTTAATATCTTAGTTGGTTTACTAGCATTGAGATCAAATGGAGAGCAACTGAAGAGTTTTCCAGATTCTCAGATGTTTCCCTAGAAAAAACCCACTGATCTCACGTCTTCTCTAAACTTTCAGAAGGAGATCCTAACAATCACAAACTGCACTTAGATTTGGTAAGACAGCAAAAGACAATATGGATATTCAATAAGAAACACTTCTATCATCCTCTTCCGAGACCAAATGATTCATGCATTAATTTTCCTGAGTTAAGAAAGAGTACGTTCTGAGAAATAAAGTTTTCCTCTAGGCTGGGAGCAACTTAGGTTAGGTTTGATACGAGATGATTTTAAGAGGAGATAAGATGTTCTGTTCTTTTTAATAGAACAGAAAGCACTGTAATGAAAGCAGAGGGCTCACATTTCTCTTTTTTTTTTTTATCACATTTTTCATCCTGAAAGCGAGTGTGCTTGTGCTGTATCAACAAGACATCCATCAGCATGTTTAAAAAGTGAAAAGAATCACCATATAATGCCTATCTCTGGAATGCAGTCCTTTGATTTTCCGTCTGACTGAGTCTGCCTCTCTGTTGCCAGGCAGGTGACATGTTTCATTTGACCATAAACTGTGAAATGACTGAAAACGAAAGCTATATTCATGAGTCTGGAAACTTTAGGAAAAGAAATATTATGTGCATATACTGTCTAGTAGTAGGATTTGATTCTTATTATTCACTAGGAAAACAAGTAATATGCAAGAAAAGTTAATAGTACATTACAGAAATAAAAATTTTAGACAATTAAATTAAAAGAACAGCATTTCAAGTATTTCCCAATTATACTCTGCTTGAAGTTTAGGTAATTCAACAAAACAAAATAAATACATTTATACAAATGTCACAAAAGTCACGCATTTCACATGTATTAGCTGTAAAGAATTTTAAATAGTCAAAAAAAGTTTATATATTTATATATATACATATATATATATATATACATACATATATACATATATATATATATATATATATATATATATATATATACAGAGTACAGACCAAAAGTTTGGACACACCTTCTCATTCAAAGAGTTTTCTTTATTTTCATGACTATGAAAATTGTAGATTCACACTGAAGGCATCAAAACTATGAATTAACAAATGTGGAATTATATATGGAATTATATACATAACAAAAAAGTGTGAAACAACTGAAAATATGTCATATTCTAGGTTCTTCAAAGTAGCCACCTTTTGCTTTGATTACTGCTTTGCACACTCTTGGCATTCTCTTGATGAGCTTCAAGAGGTAGTCACCTGAAATGGTCTTCCAACAGTCTTGAAGGAGTTCCCCGAGAGATGCTTAGCACTTGTTGGCCCTTTTGCCTTCTGTCTGCGGTCCAGCTCACCCCTAAACCATCTCGATTGGGTTCAGGTCCGGTGACTGTGGAGGCCAGGTCATCTGGTGCAGCACCCCATCACTCTCCTTCTTGGTCAAATAGCCCTTGATGCCTTCAGTGTGACTCTACTGTACTTTTTACAACCTTTTATTAATCATTTGACAGCACTAGTTTTTTTATTACATTTTACAATATATTGAAAAAGAAAAGATTAATTTTAAATAGCAAAAATATTTCACAGTATTACTGTTTAATGTATTTTTAATTAAATAAATGCAGCTTTGTCAGCATATAGACATCATTTAAAAAAACAAACAAACATAAAGGAAAGGAGCATGCATATTGCATGTTAATTTGAGCCAAATTGAAACCTGTAAAAAAAAAAAAAAAAAATTATATATATATATATATATATATATATATATACTATATTTATATTTAGTTCAGTGCATTTTGTTTTAGCCTGGTACCAAAGTACCAGCACTTTTGATATCCCTGCTTTGTATTAAGCAGAACACGCTGATTCTGGAGCATTCATTCTCAAATTCAGGCACCAGGGAGACATTTTCAACTTTGTTAGAGAAGCTCTAATATGCCAAGCAGCCAGAGCATGTCAATGCTCAGCCAAGAACTTCTATATTTTTTTCAACAAAATAAACCCCAGTTCCTCAAAACAACCGCAGAATGAACTCTAAAATCGGCTCGTAAATCTTCCATTTATTTCAGTCTTCTCCTCTCTAATCAAACGCAAAGAATGCTTCACCCACTACAAAAGCTCCATTCACCTCTTCCGCCGTATCTCTATTTTCTGTTCCCTCTCTTCAATGAATTTACAGGCTGCACTCTGAAACTGTTCATTGCTGGCTGAGGTCCTTGGATGTGCGGAGTCTAGTGCGGTCTGCAATCTCTGTGCCTGATTCGGGAGCACATAAGGGTGTGTGACTGTGGCAGGTCAGGCAGGAATGGTAATGACTGCATTATTCTCAGAGCTCTTCAAACATGGAGGCTGTGTTTCCTATTTCAGCAGCCTGATGGGTAGTCAGAGGAGATGGCCACTTGGGCAGGGAGCATCTGCTCTGCGCCTGATCATCAACTCAACTGCTGATGGAGGGGGAGCGGAGGGAGGAAGGGGAGCGAGATACAGAAAAATACAGAGACAAACAACAAGGAACAAGCCCAGAGGAGAAGAAAAGGACCAGATCATATCCACCAAGCAGCAGGGGACGGCAGACACCCGTTGCATTCATAGATTTGGCAGAGGTTCAACGTTCAGTCAGGTAGAGCAGAGGATGAACAATGGCATGAGATTGCTATCATACTGAGACACAGTTTAAGATAAATGGTCTGTCAGATTAAGGCAAATCTCAATTGTGTCCCTGACAAAATTGTACATCCCTTGCCAGGTCTCAATGAGTGTGAACGTGCATAGGCATAAAAATCCTAGCCATGAGCTTCATTTGAATCACTTTCAAATTCACTTTCTGCTGCTGCGTGACCTCGTCGTCCAATTTTATTTCATCCAACATGTTTGTGATGTTTTCTAAGGCATTTATAGGGATATGAAGGACACTGCTGTTAAAAAGTTTGGGTTTGGTAGGTATTTTTATTTATTTTTTTATGTTTTGAAAAATCAAATTATACTCACTATGCATTTATTTAATTAAAATACAGTAAAATGTTGTAATATTGTGAAATATTATTACAATATTTTTTATTATAATTTATTAATATATTTAAAAATATAATTTATTCTCTCTTTTTTTGGCAAAGCAGGATTTTTATTTCTTTTAATACAGCATTTATGTTAAAATATATATTTTTTAATAATATAAGTCTATACTGTAATATCAATACAAATACAAAAGTATTAAAATATATAAAAAGTAAAACATAAATAAAAACAATTTTGAACCTTAGCACTCACTTTATTTACTAATTTAATAACTTTATTTACACATTGGTCCACTAGAATTTCCAACAATATGAAAACTATACAGCTGTAATATCACTCCATAAATTCATAAACAATGGCATATGATGCAAAACATGAGTGTTTCATCACTGATTTTAACACATAATGGTTACAACTCTAATCACATTCATTTTTGGTAATTCACCAGAAACTAATCTATGTTAGACAGTTAGAAGACGTTATCTTGGTAACAAATCAGAAAGGTAGAATACAGCACAGAAAACCTGTAAAATGTTCACTGGCTCATTAATTAGCCTTGATAACCAGGTGCAGGTCTATAAATGTAAATTTCGCACTATGGATATCACAGCAGAAAACATTTGAGTTAGCATTCAGCTATAGCCTCCCTTGAACATTTCTTCCTGCTGCTAGACAAAAATCACCTCATATTTGATTTCTTGAGACTGAGACTGTTCCTAACACCTGCATTCTCTCTCCTTGTTATCAGTCTTTTCTAATTTCATTTAGTTTTTCTAAGCTTTATACAGCAAGGCAAGCATAGACATGCATGAAACTTTCAATATGCAAAGTTCAAAAAGCACTGGATTCAAAGCAGTGCAGCAGGGGGTTTTCTTCCCCAGCTCTGCAAACAGCAGCCATCGCAAGTCAAGAGAGAATGTTAAAGTATGGATTAAGAAAGTGGGAGTGAAGTATGGAAATACAAATATCTTCCTTCACTCAAAGGCTTCCCAGTCTTAAGGCTAATGGTCAGGAGGCGTGCGGAAAATGTCAACATTGATTTGTTTTGAGAAAAGAAATGTCAGGAAGTCGTGCTGTCAGTGAAATAGAAATTTCCAAATGAGTTTGCCTAGTAGGAAGAACCTGTACACATCACTCTCACTCCACCGTTCAATTTCAGTCGGGCAGCATGGGGAAGGATACATTTTTATTACTTTTAACTGAGTGATTTCTTTGTACAATAAAAGATGCTTATCGATAAAAAAAGTTCAAAAAATAAGATTTGAGAAAAACTAAAGTACTCAAATTCACTAGTCTCAGCACTCCGTTTTACTCAGATTCAATTTTTGTTCTAGGGAGATCATCATACTGTGATTATATGCCAGGAAATCCATGCAAAGATAGATTGTGTAGCCAAGAGGAAAACGTACTCGGTTACTAAACGTAACCTCGGTTCTCTCTAGAAGAGCGAACGAGTACTGCGTCTTAGCTAAGACGCTACGGGAAAAGTCTCTTTTCACGAAATACTGAAGCAAAAAATTATCCTTAATTTTGTATTTTTGTAAAGCGCATTTGCAGCAGTACACAGCCATAGGCGAGACGGCTCGTTCGCTCATTGGCTTGTTCTGCGGCAACTGCACAGCCTATCGAGCGCGGGCTGATGCAACATCAGACCAATAAGGGCGCTTCGCGCCCTTCTTGCCACTTCCCGCCGAAACGGGTGTGGCCCAACCTATAAAAGGAGCTCGAAAAGGCTGACTCACCTGATTTATTTCATCGCCGAAGCGAACCAGAGTGAATCGTACGCACGGCAGAGAACGCAGTACTCGTTCGCTCTTCTAGAGAGAACCGAGGTTACGTTTAGTAACCGAGTACGTTCTCTTACGAGAGCTCTCTCGTACTGCGTCTTAGCTAAGACGCTACGGGAACCCGATGTAAAACGCCGTGCGCGCAGGGATCACACACCGATAAACCTGAAGCAACGCCCAGGATTTACAGTGCACAGTCACCTGAGGGACTCACAGAGAGTCCGGGACAGAAAAAAGGGGGAAAAACCCTCCGTCCCATATCTAGCAGCATCCGTAGATGCGGCAATATGACATCACACAGCCGAGGCAAGGCCTGACCAATGTGGCAATGCGGGTCTTACGCAATACTGCCCATATAACAGTCGGCAGCGCCTAGCGCTCATGAATTCAGAATTCCCCTCAGGGCCCTGATTCTTCTATACCGACAGCAGCCTTGCTTGCAAGGCGGGAACCTCCAGGTTATAGAACCTGATAAATGTAGACGGCGAGGCCCAACCCGCCGCCATACATATATCCTGCAAGGAGATCCCAGTAGACCACGCCCACGACGAGGCGACGCCTCTTGTGGAGTGTGCTCTGACGCCCAACGGGCACTGAAGGCCCCTGGAAGCGTAAGCTAACGCTATGGCGTCAACTATCCATCTGGATAGAGTCTGTCTCGAAACAGCCATTCCTTTGGAACGTCCACCGAACGAGACAAATAGCTGCTCCGTCTGCCGAGAGGCAGCAGAGCGAGACACATAAGCTCTTAAAACCCTGACAGGGCAAAGAAGACTCGAGTCTCCATCCTCCCCTGACACCGGCAGGGCAGACAGGGCAATAACCTGAGCCCGAAACGGTGTGTTGAGGGATTTCGGCACATAACCGTGCCTAGGTTTGAGTATGACCCTTGAGTCATTGGGCCCAAACTCCAAGCACGACTGGCTCACCGAGAGCGCGTGCAAATCACCCACACGCTTCACAGAAGCGAGAGCCAACAAGAATACTGTCTTGAACGACAGATGCTGAAGGCTAACCGATTGGATAGGCTCAAAAGGGGGACCCTTCAAGGCCTCCAAAACCGCCGCGAGGTCCCACATAGGGACTGACGGATGTCTGGGAGGATTCAGCCTCCTAGCTCCTCTGAGGAACCGGATGACTAAATCGTTCCTTCCTATTGACTGACCGGACGCCGTTTCAGAAAACGCCGCGATGGCCGCCACATAAACTTTGAGCGTGGATGGGGCTCTGCCCTTATCCAACAGCTCCTGTAGGAAGGAGAGGACCTCCGTCACCTCACAACTAAGGGGTGAATAACCTCGAGCTGTGCACCAGCTGGAGAACACCGACCACTTCGAGGCATACAGACGTCGTGTCGACGGAGCTCTAGCCTGAGTGATGGTATTTAGCACTCCCCCTGCGAGATCAGCGGGTAACCGTTGAGTGCCCATACATGGAGGGACCACAACTCCGGTCGAGGGTGCCAAATCGAGCCCCTGGCCTGCGAGAGGAGATCTCTCCTCAACGGTACCGGCCATGGGGCGACATCTGCTAATTGCATCAAATCTGGGAACCATGGATGGTTCTTCCAAAGAGGTGCCACAAGCAGTATTGAACATCTCGTTTCTCTCACCCGTTCTATCACCTGCGGAAGGAGGGAGACGGGAGGGAACGCATAAAGCGGGCAGCACGGCCATTTCCGTGACAGCGCGCTTTCGTTCTTGGAAAAGAATGTGGGGCAGTGAGCGTTTCCGTGGGACGCAAAGAGGTCCACCTCCGCCATGCCAAATCTCTCCCACAACAGCCGAACTGTTTGCGGGTGTAGAGACCATTCTCCCGTAGGGACATTGCCTCTGGACAGCCTGTCTGGACCCAGATTCTGCAGTCCAGGCACATGCACCGCTCTCAGCGAGCGCACGTTGCGTTGAGCCCAAATCAGGAGGCGTTCCGTCAGCCTGTACAGGTTTCGGGACCCGAGACCGCCCTGGCGATTTATGTAGGACACCACGGACATGTTGTCCGAACGGACTACGACGTGGTGATCCTTGATATGGGGACAAAAGCGCGTCAGCGCATTCTCCACTGCCAGCATTTCCAGGCAGTTGATATGATGGAGCTTTTCCCGTTCTGACCATAGGCCAAAGGACGGTCTGCCTTCGAGCAGCGCTCCCCATCCCGAAGTGGAGGCGTCCGTCGACACCATTTTCACACTCGGGGAAGTCCCCAGGCTTACACCTGATCGGTACCAGCCGTTCGCTGTCCAAGGTGCTAGAGCCGCAACACAGCTCTGATCGACCTTGAAATGCAGCCGGCCAGACGCCCACGCTCTGCGCGGCACCCGAGCCTTCAGCCAGAACTGCAGGGGGCGCATGCGGAGCAGGCCCAGCCGCAGAACCGGAGATGCTGAGGCCATGAAACCCAGCATCTTTTGACAGTGTTTGAGCGACACAGTCGCGCCACAGCGGAAAGAACTCGCTGCACGCTGAATGCCCATCGCGCGCTGTGGTGACAGCCGCGCCGTCATGGAACACGAGTTCAGAACTATACCCAGAAACAGGATCGTCTGACTGGGGTTCAGCGAACTCTTCACCCAATTGACACTGAGGCCGAGCTTCTCGAGGTGATCGAGTAAAACGGCTCTGTGGTCCATGAGCTCCGCTCATGACCGGGCCAGAACCAGCCAGTCGTCCAAATAATTCAGCACTCGTGTGCCTCTGAGTCTAAGAGGAGCGAGCGCTGCATCCATGCACCTCGTAAGCGTACGAGGAGCTACGGACAAGCCGAATGGCAGGACTGCAAACTGGTATGCCTGGCCCTCGAAGGCGAATCTCAAATATCGCCTGTGGTTTGACGCTATCTGTATTTGAAAATACGCGTCCTTCAGATCTATTGACATGAACCAGTCCCCTCTGCGAATCTGCGCGAGGAGCTTCCTGGTCGTGAACATTTTGAAACTGTGTTTCATCAATGCCCGTTCAGCTGTCTTAGATCCAGTATGGGCCGGAGACCCCCGTCTCTCTTGGGCACCAGAAAGTATCTGCTGTACAGCCCCCCCTCGCTTTGAGACACAGGCTCTACAGCCCCTTTGCTCAACAGTTTTGATATTTCGGCCCGAAGTATGTGTGCTACTTCTGTTTTGACCGTAGTTTCGACGCGCGCTGAAAAGCACGGTGGGCGTCGAGAAAACTGTAGCGAGTAGCCTCTCTTTATAATGCCTAGCACCCAATCCGAAACCCCTGGAAGCACTGACCATGCATCTGCATGAATGGCTAAGGGCTGGATGCGAAACGCGCTCTGTTGACTGGGCAACGGCGGCGCTCGAGTGTGCTGCGCATCTGAGGCGGGGAGCGCGCTGATCACAGCGGGCAGATCACTCTTCCTCGACCCCGTTCCGGCGCTTAACCGACTGGAGGGAGGCTGAGCGGGTCCCGTGGGACTCGATATATCTGCGAGTAACCGTGGGCTGCATGTGTGCACTTTTACCACTTTCAACTCGCTGTCTGCCTGTGCAGAATGTACGTGCACGGGTCTCATTTTTACAGAAGCCCCGCGCCGTATGTGACATAGTGTATGTGGGCACTGGGAAGTGGGCACGTTTACTATGCGGCGCGCTCGACCGATCTGTGTCGATCTTATGTGCGCTAGCCCTGTGTGCAGGGCTGTGCTTACATGTGGAGATGGGCACTGGGTAGTGGGCATCGTCACTGCATTTATAGCACCATCGGCCGTGGCCGGACGAGCATGCACGGGTTTCGTTTTTACAGAAACCACATGACGTGTGTGACATAGTAATTGTGGGCACTGAGGGGTGGGCACGTTTACTATGCAGTGTGCGCGACCGACTTGAGTCGACATTATGGGCGCAGGCCCTGTGTGCAGGGCTATGCTTACATGTGGAGATGGGCACTGAGGAGTGGGCATCGTCACTACATTTATAGCACCATCGGCCGTGGCCGGACGAACGTGCACGGGTTTCGTTTTTACAGAAACCACATGACGCGTGTGACATAGTGATTGTGGGCACTGAGGAGTGGGCACGTCTACTATGTAGTGCGCGTGATCGACTTGAGTCGCTTTTATAGGCGCGAGCCCTGTGTGAAGGGCTGTGCTTATATGCGGAGATGGGCACTGAGCAGTGGGCATCGTCACTACATTTATAGCACCATCGGCCGTGGCCGGGACACCAGAAATTACACCTTTTTCGGGAAATATCTGGGTAGCCGTGATAACGGTTTTCGTGTGCAGGCAAGCGGGCAACCGTACAGGCTTGCGCATTGCAAACAACGCTGAAACAGTCACAATCTCTGGAAACTGAAACAGCGGCGCGCTTCGGTGACAGCCCGGCCGCAGCGGAACTCGTACACCGGCGCTTCGATGAAGCAGCCATCGTGTGTAGTGCCGACGCAGCGTCATGCAGCATGCGTAGATGGCTTTCCCAGGATGGCTTCGGGGCTCCCGGCCTCACCGTAATCCTCTGCCGCGGTCCCCGCGGCGCGGGGCGACGGCCAGTAGAGCGAGAACGGGGGTCTCGAGCTGCGTTGCTGAAGCTGTTGTGATAACGGCTTTTGTGTGCAGGCAAGCGGGCAACTGTGCAGGCTTGCGCATTGCAGAAAACGCTGAGACAGTCACAATTCCTGGAACTGAAACAGCGGCGCGCTTGGGTGAGAGCTCGGCCACAGCGGAACTCGTACACCTGCGCTTCGATGAAGCAGCCATCGTTAGTAGTGCCGACGCAGCGTCACACAGGAGGCTTTAGATGGCAACACTGCTTTTGCCGCCGTCCAGCAGAGGGCGGACAAAGGTGCGTCGCTATCGCCTGTTCCACCGGCGGAAGTGAGTGGTAGTTCCTGTTTTTAGCATCATCAGTGTGGAGAATGCTAGTGAGACAGACGAACGAGTTCGTGCTGAATATGGAGCGTTCCAAGCCTTCGCCACCTCTTCGTGAAGCTCAGGAAGAAATGAGGCGGGCTTTGAGAAGTACGCTCATCCGAAAGGGAAATACCATCCAGCCGGGAACGAGAGGGGGGGGCGCTGGTGCAAACCACTCGCGGCCGAGACACATCGCGGCCAACACGAGCATTCGCCCCGGCTCTTTCTCGATGTCAGCTCGTCTGCTGGGCTTCTGAGCAGAAGGCGCGAGATCCTCGGAGCTCGCCCAGCCATCACTGCCCGAAGCCAGCAGAGAGCGCGTGTCCTCTTCCCCCGACGCGGCCCTGAGATCGACTTCCTCGGACGACGCGCCGGCAAACAGCGGGCGCTGCCCACCGGGAAGCGATGCAGGGGGGGGCCGGTGAAGCAGGGCGAACCGGCGAGCTCGGTTGAGCTGAAGACGGTTCCGGAATCCGCTGGAAGCGATGCTTTTACGGCGCCTCAGCGCAGCGGAGAATGCAGGCTCAGAGAAAAAGGCCAGGCGAGTCCTCAGAGTCACCATGGCAACAGCTCGCAGTGGGGGCATCCGCCGTCAGCGAGCGAGCGCTGCATGATCTTCACCCAGGCAGGAGACACAGATGACGTACCGGTCTCCCTCGCTGAGTGGGGCTCTGACGAGCCGCAGGAAGGCATCTTAAAAAAGACGCGAGCTCTTTTACGAGTGTGTGTCGCAGGGCGAACACACACACACACATAAAGAACAGCTTGTATATAACAGGATTGAAAGGATATAGGCGCCGGATAGCGCAGCAGGAACGGCAATGGAAGGCGGCGATGCCAGCAGCTTCAGAATGGCTCGTCCTGCTGATGTGCTTTCTCAGACGGCGCTTGCTTCCTCCGTGATCCAGCGATGCGTGAGCTTCGCTGAAGAGATGAAAAATCAGGTGAGTCAGCCTTTTCGAGCTCCTTTTATAGGTTGGGCCACACCCGTTTCGGCGGGAAGTGGCAAGAAGGGCGCGAAGCGCCCTTATTGGTCTGATGTTGCATCAGCCCGCGCTCGATAGGCTGTGCAGTTGCCGCAGAACAAGCCAATGAGCGAACGAGCCGTCTCGCCTATGGCTGTGTACTGCTGCAAATGCGCTTTACAAAAATACAAAATTAAGGATAATTTTTTGCTTCAGTATTTCGTGAAAAGAGACTTTTCCCGTAGCGTCTTAGCTAAGACGCAGTACGAGAGAGCTCTCGTAAGAGAACTATGCCTCCAGAATATTGACTCTTCCTTGAAATTCACTGACCTGCAAGAAACCAGAACCCAAGAGCATCAAAGGCCAGCATCAAGCACATCATCACCATTACAAGAGACAGTAAGATGACTTAAAAAAAAAAAAAAAAGAGAAAAAAAAAAGTTGTCCTGAATTCATTGATTGCCTGCTTTCTTCGAACACTATTTACTGGACATATCAGACCCGTTTTAACCACAGTGACAGTTTTTTAATGAAGAGGAGAGGGAGTGTGACCAGGTGCTGCTGATGTTGGCTATGCTCAGCACAGGTTTAATTGGATCAGATCAAATGAGGGCTAAAATAAAAGCCTGGTTTAATTAGCCGCCAGAGCAGTGCAGTCTCTCTCATGTTTCATTAAAGTAAACCGAGCCCAGTAAACGACACATCAGTGACAACCTGACCAAGATTACACCTGGAAGAGAGCACACTCGAGGGTAACATCACAACATTACAATGCTTTCACATATATAACTTGCTGTAGTTGTTGCCACCTGTAATGATTAGACCTCTAAGCGTGAAGCATTTGGCTCTTTTGAAGTTCTGAATTTTGACATATCTAAAATATCTTAGGCTATATTTGTAACACAATATTGGAATCCAAATAGTATCCCTAAGGAAAAAAATGTTGCTTAGAAGTTGTACTTTCATAGATCAGGAAACTAAATGGCAAATCAAAATGTGGAGTTTTGTGGTTTGTAGTCCATGTCTGTTAGCTCTGGGGTCATTTATATGCTAGTGTACTCTTAAAAGTTTACAAAAGTTCACTTTCAGCGATAAACTCATTTAAAATGCTCCAAGCCTTGGAAAGTAGACAAGAGTAGACAGCTGCAGTCAAGAGAGGAGTGAAGTAACTGCAGAAAAGATGGACAGTTCAGTCAGACACAAGTGAGATAAAAGAAGGATATCACATGTTTCATACTTACATATAAATTTAACATTACATTCCATTCTGTTGCTTTTATATAAAAAGTAGTAGTTATTACATTTCTCCTAACTATCTGTTTTCTATTCATTTTTAGCTTAATAAAGACACAACTTACATATATTTAGAAATATAAAAACAATCACATAGCTTTTGGGGAGAGCAGCTGCACTTCACTGCATGGCCGACTTGCTGTTTCTAGAGATTTTTGGCATATAAAACCATGATCTGTAGATTCCACACTCACAAAAATATTCTTCTTATTAGCGTTTTATTTTACATTGATCAACAGTAAAACAAAACACAAACATTTCAGCTCCGGTGCATTTAACAATCCATCCAACCATTTTTTGAATCATTAATTATATTGATTTAGATATTTGACCCGTATGTATCTCATGGTGATCAACGGTGTTTTGCTCATCTCAAACGAGACTACTGATGACTCATCTTGCACTCTCAGATTCTTGTCTAATCACATAATCTCTAAAATGAGAATGCCCTTTCCCTTAAATGCCACCTGCCACCAACTAGCTAATAGCAAAGATTAGATTACAGTTACAGTTTATTAAAAGTGGGAATACTATCAGGATTACATTTGTTTAATTTAAAATTAAACAAATTAGTATTTTGACAATGCTATACATTTGTGACACTGGAGCACAAAACCAGACTTAAATTGCTGGAGTATATTTTGAGCAATAACCAAAAAATAAAATAAAAAATAAAAATAACATTGGGCTATTAAGTAAAGAGCATGTTCCATGAAGATGTTTTGTAAATTTCCTACGGTAAATATATCAAAACTTAATTTTTGATTAGTGATATTCATTGCTGAGAATTCATTTGGACAACTTCAAAGGTGATTTTCCCAGTATGTAGATTTTTTTTGCACCCTCAGATTCCAGATTCTCAAATAGTTGTATCTCGACCAAATATTGTACTGTCCTAACAAACCATACACCAATGGAACATCGATGGAAAGCATATTTACTCATCTTTCAGGTGATGTCTAAATCTATATTTTGAAAAAAATGACACTTAAGACTGGTTTTGTGGTCCAGGGTTACATTTGGCGCTGCATTGTTCTTGGTTCTGTTGACACATGTAGACTCACGTGAGCCGCCCTGTTGGCGTGTGAACAATTAACACTCATTTACAATTATTCTCCTAAAACGCGGGATGACTGACTTTATTTATAGTTAAATAAAAGTACTATGGTACATTGGCATATCAAAGCAGAGTTTGTGATAATACTGAGATCTCCTCTGAAAATCATGAGGAGAAATGGAGACACTGTTAAGCAAACATTCAACTAATTGGCACCTATGAAATAATTTGAGATACTAAAGGAATCTCATTTATCGTTTTCATTCCTATGGGGACATTTGTCAAACTTGATTACCTGGATTAGTGAAATGGCTTGATTAGCAGGTATAATGATTCTGAAGTCCTCACAGTAAGAGAGATAACGAGGGAGATGTTTTCTGGTTCCTTGGTTTACCAGCCGTAGCAGGTGGTGATGATGCCCGTCTTCTTCCGAGCTAGAAGAACAAACTCACACCAGGGAAAACAGCCTGAGGACCCTTATCAAACCCAGCAAAGCTTTCTCATAAACCTGGCCGAGAGTCATGTAGATAACGGCACTGCAAAATTCCTCTGGATTGTGAAAATGTAGCCGATGATAAAAAAGTAGGAAAAGTCCTCTCTCGCCCTCAGTACAATATACTCTTAAAAGCCTCCTTTGAACATTTTTGGAGGAAAACGCATTCAGTATGTGTGCAACACACACCGAGACGAGACGATGAACTGTGTTTATCATTTTCAAAACACCTGTGAGTACTTCTGAGATACCTAAAGCCAACAAAAACTGAGAAATAACAAGTCACACAAGGCTATGCAAAGCACACACACACACACACACACATACACACACACACTGCATATGGAATACTCCGTAACAGCCTGGAATGCATGACAGGCATCAATGTAAATACACACAGCTATGAAACTGCATTAAATGTCATTGTGAAATATGCTGATGAGACGATCAGAATACCATCTGTTCTTTTAAATGCAAATTGAATTCGTAAAGATTTGTAAAAAAAAAAAACACACAACAGAGCTATTTTTTAACTGGCACAAAGTTTTTTTTTTTTTTTTTTAAATCAGGATAATGGAAGTTTTTGAAAATGGCAGTTATCTGCAGGTCTTTTAAGCAGCGTCTACCGAGTACATCAAAGACAATTACTCTATGGGCTTTTGTCATTCGCTCAGCTTTCACACATCAAGATATAGTTAAAATGAGACGAAAAGCAGCAGGGATCCATTTATAGAAGCAATTTCTCATTGCGTTACACTATAAGTGGCAAATGATTGTTCAACAGTGGTGTTGAAAGAACTGTCTTCTATATACTGTAGGCCTTGAGTGCTCTTGTTATCCGGGTGGCTTCATATTTTAACAATGCTCCATTCACACAACAACTCTTAAATGACATTGTATTGGCTTTTTATTCACTGTTTTGGAGTCATATTGGGTTTTAAACAGATAGATAGAGCCCTATAAATCCTAGTCAGGCTAAATGCCATATTTATAGTGAGACAAATGAAAAATTAAGAGGCTTTAAGGCATAAGGAAAAAAAAGTCTTCATTCAGTTGTGCTGTCTTGAGGTACTAGGTGAAATGTAATTGACAACTGAAGAAATGACTGCTGAAGATTTAGCTTTGCCATCATATTAATAAAAAAAAATAAAAAATAAAAAATAAATTGCAATAATATTTCATAATATAACCGTCTTACTGTATTTTAATTCTGATAATTGCAGCCTTGGTGAGCATAAAATATTTCTTTCAAAAACATAACACACTTTTATAATTTTAATTGACAAAAGGCATCTGTGTGTTTCTCCCACACAACATTTATAAAAAAATAAATAAAAAAAACACACCAACAACACATATTTGAGCAATTATGTAATTATTTTGAAAACACTTCTCATTTAACTTTGTTTGATACTGCATCAAAAACTAAAGCTAAATCTAGACCTTTGGTATGGATTTGGACATCTTTGTCTTACTTTTCTGTATGAAATAACAGCTAGCATTCCTCATAATGGCCACTTAAATAGCAGCATTCAATATGAATAATTAATTACTCCCTTAATTAACACACAAATTCAGATTATAATTTTTTTTTCTAGCCACACGCACCCAAAACATGGAATCATAATGCCCAAAAAAAAAAAAAAATGTTTTTATCTATATAATGAAAGTCAGTGGAGTCCAAAACAACATTTAAACACTTGCTAAATGTTAAATGCCCAAGTATATTCTTTTGTCTTCTGTAAAACAAAGCTAGTCATACAGGATTGAAAATACATACAAAGAAAACTTTTATCCTGGATGAACTATCCTTTTATCAATCACCATCAAGGCACAAGGCTATTTCAAGGCTACTTTAGGCTCATTTTAATTCCAAAGACCAGTGTTTTGAACACATAAATGTGATCTTAAAGCTAAAGCTTAAAAGGTAAATTCTGTGAGACGGTTAAGGTCCTGGAACATCCCTTTATGTACTTCCATCTCTCATTTCCTTCATCCCTTTCTGTTCTCTCTCTTTCATTACAGCTCCAGAGCTGTCTTTCTGTTGGCATGGCTGTCATCCAGCCAAACTTATCTGTGCCCTCCTGTCTTGCCTGTCTCAGTGTATTCCCATTAGAGAGCCGCTTGAAGGGAGCATGGCAGGTATGAGTGCATCCAGCCTGCATGTCTCCTTTTTTCTTGTCTGTCTGTCTGTCTGTCTGGGGACAACTCTAACCCCTCTTCCCAGCAACACATCAGACCTGCTTATACGAAGGAGATTAATGCCACAATGGAGGCAGAGGAAAAGTAAACAGCATAACAGTGACTAAGCCAATTATTTTCTGACATGGGGTGAAACTTTATTAAAGAAAAGCCAATTGGGAGTGGAAGTGCTAATTATGTGCTGCTCCTTCAGACCAAAACGTCCCCTGTTTGTGTACTAAAATACTCCACCTGAGAAAATCACACAGATTTGTGCCTTTGTGAGGGACAGGGCAATGGGACAGTTATGACATTTTCAGAATTTCTGTGTCAGTCAAAGAAGGTACTAGCAGTAAGGTGTAAGCAGTTTTTATCTCAAAGGAACTACTCAAAGCTGGGTTTCTCTCACCAGTGAACTAGGAGAAAGCAGAAAGCAGGAAGTGGAAAACCTGGATTGGAAACCTGGAAATTTCCACAACAATTGACTCTTATGGACTAAATTGTTGTATATCAAAAAAAAAAAAAAAAAAAAAGAAAAACATGCAACTCAACCAGCGCAGTCCATTTGTAACTTGAGGTATATACAGTATTTGCAAATGATTTGCCTGTATGAATGTAAATACATAAATATTACTCAAACCAATAAAGCATGCTTAAGTTGAGAACTGAAATCGAGAGACCTGAGCATCATTCAACCAAAGTTATTTTCAAGTAAACTGACAATTAATGATAAAAACAAGATAGCTAGCAACATTTTTAATTTTAAAAACATTATTGCATCATAAGCCCAATTTAAATTCACACACACATTTTCATAATGAACATATTTATCTGAACTGGGCACAGTAAACGGAGTAAAATTAATCTGAATTGTATTTGGTTATATGAAGCACTTACAATGGAAGCAAATGGGGCCTTTAAAGGATTTAAAAGTAGAAATGCAAATTTTGTAATTTTACGACAGCACATACATTAATTATTCTGTTACAACTTTATTATTTATATTATAAAAGTATTATTTGAGCTGTATAACTTAAAAAAGTTATATTGTCATGGCAACAAAGTTGCAAAATAGGATAACAAATTTACACATAAAATATTAGCAAGCCATATTTTTAACACTAAAAACACTTTCAGCAGTCACTTCCACTTTAAGCACCCCACTTTAACCAAATGGAACGACACATTTTTATTATAATTTTTTTTTTACATTATGCCACAAGTGAACCTGGTTTATGTTTTCCACATTCACATTCCCAAACTAGTCCCATGCAAAGCACTCTGGGAACTAGAACATTTTTTTGAGTTCTTCTTCTTCTTCTTCTTCAAAAAAACCCCCCGATGCATTCATGCTGTCATACTGGATATTTGGTATTCAATACAACAAGCAAGACCAGCCTATCTACAGAAAGTGCCCTTCAGCACACAGTCATATTTGTCTACAATAAAATAAAATAAAATAAAATCAACCAAAGCTCCTTGTCTCCCTTGGTTTGTTTCGAAAGGACCTGAAAGTGCATGAGCATAAGAACTAGTCTTGCTGTAACACTACCTCAACTTTCAGAGTGACTTCGACATCACATCCTTTTACAATAAACAGGAGCAGACAGGTGCTGTGCTGTGATATTCATTCCCTTCCGATCTGAGACAGAGCTAGTTTTGAATGCTGCACACTTCCCTGCCTGTGTTGTGGGTACAGATATTGTGTGCATGTTTCTCAGAGATGGTGAAGGGCAAAGCTAACAGCCTGTACTGCTTGAGTCACAGCAGCAAACAGAGCTCCAATGACATGTGCACTGCGGGACCTGACACCCCCTGTGACCCGAGTCTGCACTTTGCATTACAGCTCACATCCACCACACCAACAACAAACATATGTGCTAAGATGTTTTAACCGAGATAGCAGCTACTTCACTGGTTTACTATTATAGCTTTCATGAATGTTACATGCACATACACATTCATGCACTTGCAGATAAACAAACAAGCATTTATATATACTCTTAAAAAAAATAAAGGTTCCAAAAGGGTTTTTCTCAGAGATGCCATAGAAGAAGCATTTTTGGGTTCCACTAGAAGCCCTTCAGTAAACAGTTCCATTTCTCAGTGTTCTCAACATTTTTATAATATAAAGAACCATTTTCCACTTCAAAAACCTTTTGTGGAATGTAAAGTCAAAAGTTCTTCTTGGAACCATGCCAATAAAGAAACTATATTTTGAAGAGGGCACAGTGGGGTCAAAAATTCTGAGATAACATAGAAGCTCCCCATAGATCATTTGATCATGAAAAATTAATTTGGTTTTACATAGACTTGTGCACTCGAGTGCTATTGTAAACTAAACATTATGAATCAGTTCTGCTGATAATATATCTGTTAAATAAAATTGCAAAACAGAACCAGCTTTTTAGACCCGACAGCTTTAGCAAGGATAGTAATAAATAGATTAGTATTAACATGTGCTGCAATGTTCATTGGCATGCTAACAGAGCAGCGGTCATCATTTGTACGAGGCTGTTTAACATGGAGAACTTATTATTGATTAACTGTGTGTGTGCACGTTCCTGTGATCACGTTCTATAATGCACACATTTATTGCTTTGCTCCGAATCCTTATTAAATGTGCACAATTACAAAGGCATTAAATGGAATGAAATAATCCAAGGAAGAGCTCATTAGTTTAAGAGTGTGTGATTGAAGAGAGCATAAAATAGAAATTATTCCTGAGTTTAAATCAGAAAGCTAATTAAAAACTCTAATGAGTGTTTTTGTAATTATGGAAGAATCTCTCTTTATCATGCTCTCTCATTTTGTACCACTCAGTCCCCACACCTCTCTTTCTCTCCCTGTGTCATAAGACAGAAGTATTTAAAACTACAAGGTTAAGAATTCATCCTCATCTTTATCACAATCATATCGCTTGATATGAAAACCAGTTATCATCCTGCTTTAGATATATCACAGGTGACATACTGTATGCATGTTTCATAAACCTGTGTGAATCTGAATCTGTAAAAAATAGTAAGCAGGTTTTAAATCTATTTTGACTTCCTGTCAAATATAGAAAGGTGTTTCTTCAACTATGGACATAATTGGCCTTGTGGACTTTTATAATAGAAAAACTCAACTTTTTTGAATCTCTTACAATATAAACTTGTATTTACCCAATTTCTGTGTTTTCTTTCCTGAATATTCAAAGTACCTGAACATAAACATACAAAATATAGTATATTTATGTTTTTTTTAGATAGATAGATTGATAGATAGAAGAAGAAAATGAAAAATTATATATATATATTTTAAAGTCATGGTTCGGTTCATTTTCAGTACAGGGAAAGAAATGCAAACATTAAACTGCAGGTTGTTTATTACTATACACTTTTTTTTTTAAATACTTTTTAATAAAATATATATAAAATAAAAATAGAATAAGAAATAAAATACTGCTGCAAAGTTCTCCAATAAATACTCTCAGTCTCAAACCAATATCATATAATAAAATATAATGGAAAATATAAATAAATAACTATGATTACAGTGCAGCATTACCAATCCCAGCATGCTGCTATTGTAGGTGACATAGAGGGAGACCGCCGACAGACCAGGCTCTTGTCTTCATGACAACAATATCTATACTTCATGTTGAGCATAAATATAAAGCCTACTGATAAAGGACACCGTCAACAGTATTGACAGCAAAATAGACTATGTTTGACAGGTGCAATATTTGAAAATCGATAATTATTCATTTATTTTTTAAATTACATTTGTATCTGAATTTATGTCAACCTATAGACTTTCAAACATCAAAGTGTCATGAATTAATATGTATTTGTGTACAAAATGACATATAAACATATTTTCCTATTCTATTTTGCCTGGAAACGCTTCTTGCGCTTTGTGTGAAAAATAGGAGTCGGTTCTATTTCTAGCATGCACGCGTTTTCCGAGCGTCTCACGCAGGCAGTCTGCAAGCTCTAACCTGTTAACATGGGTGCTGAATTAAAAACGGACACGCCACGCAGCGTGTTGGAAGCGTTTCCAGGCAAAATATAATAGGTAAATATGTTTATATGTCATTTTGTACACACATATATATTAATTCATGACATTTTGTTGTTTGAAAGTCTATAGGTTGACATAAATCCAGATATAAATGTAATTTAAAAAATAAATAAATAATTAACGATTTTCAAATATTGCACCTGTCAAACATAGTCTATTTTGTCGTCAATACTGTTGACGGTGTCCTTAATCAGTAGGTGTAGGTTTAGGTGTGTAACAAAAATTTGATATTGTTGTCATGAAGACAAGAGCCTGGTCTGTCGGCGGCCTCACTCTATGTCACCTACAGCAGCGCAACCAGCGCCGCGTCAGGCACGATTCTGGTGTGTAAAGACACAGAAAACACGAAGCAGCCACCACGCAACTGACACGTAAGCAGAAACGCCACGCAGCCAGTGTGTCACCGGCCTTAGAATCAGCTGCAGGGCGGGATTTGCGCTGAACGCGGAGACTTCCGCCACTTAATATGTTCGTTTGGAAACACAAAAATTTACTTATGTTCCGCGGACAAAATATTGCATTCCGTCATTCGGTACACACGTGCACCGTACCGAAAGCCCTGTGCCGAACGGTCCGGTACGAATACACGTACCGTTACACCCCTAGTACACACACACACACACACAGTTGTGCTCACGAGTTTACCTACCCCTTGCAGAATGTGCAAAATGTTAATAATTAAAACAAAATAAAACAGATCATGAAAATTGCATATTAGTTTTTATTTAGTACTGTCCCGAGTAAACTATTTTGCATGTTTACATATACTCCACAAGACAAAATAACAGAATTTATAGTTGCATCTCAAAGTTGCATCTCATTTCCTGGATGATACATTTTTCTGTGTTGCAATAGTTGTTCAGGATTCCCTTGTTTGTACTGAATGGTTCAACTGCCTGCTGTTCTTCAGAAAAATCCTCAAGCTCCTGCTCATTCACCCCTAGGGGGATTCTGGGGGATGCAGCCTGCATGACCGGTGTCTGAAGCACGTGTGAAACAACGCCAATCTATTGGTCCACCTGGCCCATGACGTCATAGGTGGGATGCCCAGAAGTATAAAAGGGCAACTGCTGAATATGTCATCCTCTTTGCTGTCTTCAGTAGCCATCTGTTTGAAGTGCGTGTGATAGACCAAGGCGGGTGAGGGTTGTGGAAAGTGTGTGCCTCCGTGCCTGAGGTTTCGGACACACACAATCTGTGAGTCTCTTAGTCGGGAGCTTGTGCATTTGGTGCTCAAAGGCTTTGAGCAAGCTAATTGTGAGTGTCTCCAATGAGAAACTCTGTTTGCATTTGTTCCTCTTCTTCAGTGATGAGTGACAAGCATTTGCGTCTCGGGTCCGGGTGTTGCCTAGGCATGGCGAGGACTCAGATCACGGGATTCCCGGCTTAAGGATACACAGATTCTATGGATGATGTGTGTTGGTCTGGAGCTTGCGTATTTGATTCTCGAGGGCTTTGAACATGCTCATTGTGAGTGTCTCCAATGTAAAATTCCGTTCACATTCGTCCCTCTTCTCGAGGCATGGTGTCAAGGCATGGTGAAGCCTCGTGTTTGGATTTTAACACTTGAGGGCATATTCTGCTTTCGAGTTTGTCTCTGTGACAAGCACGTTTCTTCAGAGTTATGCTCTCATTGTGATGAGTCACGATGTCTAGGCTCCGCTCATGTTTGTTCCTATTCCTGAGGGATGCAGGATGAAGCATTTGTGTTTCGTGGCCCATTTCACCAATGCTGCAGCACAGTTTATCCCAGCTTGCTCTGATTGCTTTGATCTGCTGGATCCACACACCCTCTCTAAACGGGTTATCAGATGCTGCAGATACTACTGGGTTGTTATGACAATGAAGTATATATGTTTTTGTGTATGGAGAGCATCGCTGGGTGTGAATATATTTTTATACTCTGTGGAGAAATTCTTGCAAACTCTATTTCCCAGGGTGTTTTCAGCACCTAGAGTGTTTATGGGGAATGTTCCTTCCTGTACCAAGTCAGAAAGGTTTAAAAGTGGGCTGCCTCACCAGGCTTCTGGGTAGTTTTAAGTGTGCAGTCCCTCTGAATCCCACCTAGTGAGTTTGGGCTGGGTACACTGCTCCCCCTCTTTAGGGTTTTAAGTGTAGAGTATAGCTGTCTGTGGATGGTTATGCTCCAGCTCAAGCTTACTTGGATCTGGAATATGGCGGTCTGAGGGCAGCTATGTTCTAGCCTGGCTTGGGTTCCCCTTGGCACAAACTCTCTCAATTAAGCACTGAAGTCTTTGTCCTGTCTTCAGCTTTATCTGAGGGAACTGCTATTCGAGGATAGCTGTGTCCAGCCCTCTAGTTTTTTTTTTGACCATGGCTTACTTCAGACTTTGATCTCGGATTTAGGATTTTTATGTTTCCGCTATTAGCAAATAATTTACTAATGACCCGATCTCCCTGTTGTGAGCCCCTGGTCAATGACATGGTGTTTCATTAGCCTACAGTCGGACTGACACGGATTGGGGGCCTTAGTATCGAGGTAGTTGAGGTAGTTGAGAATGTGAATGCCTCTTTCCCTCAACGGAGCCATCTGAGGGTGGTTATATTACACCCATTGTTAGCTGTGTCTTACTGGCAGTTGCAGTGAGCTCTCTCCAGGAGTGGTCCCCTTTCATAGAGCCTAGCTTTATGAGGATAGCTATGTGATAGCTCAGTGATTGCTCCCCTGCTTAGGGTTATAATTAGCAGTCTATAGAGCCCTTGCCTAGACAGCAGACATCTCCCTTGCTAGGGTTGTAAGTAGATAGCCCACTCTCTGTAGTCTGGGTACTCTCAGTTGATCCCCCTTATGGTAGCCTCTTCTTAAGGACCTATCTATCTGAGGGTAGCTATGTACTACCTCATTGATTGCTCCCCTGATTAGAGTTTTAAGAAGCGGTCTCCTTGGGCCATTGCCTAGACTGTGCTTTCTCCCTTGCTAGAGTTGTAAGTAGATAGCCCACTCTCTGTGGTATAGGCTCAGCAGCTTTTTCTTCTTACTACGATTTAAGTAGCCATCTTTGAGCTCCTCTAGAGGCTTTCTAGATTAATGTCTTCAGTGGTCTTGTGTATCCAGGCTTATATGGCTCACATAGCATAGCTATCTGAGGATGGTTGTGCTCTTAACTTAGGTCGGATGTTCCCCTTGAACTAATCGGGTCCCCCATTACTGCCAAGTTGTGTGAGTGGCCCATGGGGCAAGGGCATGGCCACTTTCTGATGTAAGGCTTGGTGTACGCCTGTCGCTGCTTTGGTGCTCCCCCACCAGGTGGACAGGCATGCACCTTAGCATGGCGTGGTTGGATTTCATTCCTCAATGTGCACAGCGCGGAGCAATGAGTTCCCTAGAAGGAGAATGGTTCACCAAGAGGGAATGAGATGCTGCACCCCCATGCCATGCCCTCTGCCTGCCTGTTTATGTCTCCTTCAGACAGCTTAGTGGATGACGTATTCAGCAGGTGCCCTTTTATACTTCCAGGCACCCCACCTATGACATCATGGGCCAACTAATACTTCACATGACCTCACACACTTATAGGAACGCCAACCTGGAGGGCAAAACTAAGCTTTGCTCCACTGACCACCAGTTATTTTTAGGCAGTTTGCATTAAGTAGTAATGTAGTTAACACAGAAATTAAATGGTGAAAATCAGTAAACACCTTATTGATGATGTATATTTTGTACAGGCAAGCATATGAACCCAGAATGTAAAGACAGTGTGCCACTGGATTGGATTTGCATTCATATTCTTAATCACCTGCTTGCCTATGTAAATTATGCATCATTTATATATTGTTTGCTGAATTTGATCTTTTAATATTAGTTTTAAATATATTAATGCAAAAAAAAAAAGTACAAAAAAAAAAGTTTGTCGCACTGCTTAACGATTGAATATTGCCGCGGGTGCTTAATATGGATTGCAAATGGCCAAAACTTGCATTTTGTTCACATATTTTTGTTTTATTCTTTTGAGAGGTGATCTAAATATTTGCAGCTTTTAAACAGATGGGTCTAAACTTTTTTTAAATTTGATGCTCAGGTTAAATTGTACTTATTTTGTCTTCTGGGAAACATTTAAGTATTTATGTAGCTTCTGAATTCTAGTACTAAATGAATAAATATGATCGTTAAACAAAATGAGAAGAATTTACACATCATCATCCTGTTCAAATGTTTACATCCCTCAGCTCATAATGCATCGTGTTACCTTAATTAAGCAACAGTAAATGTTAAGCAAATGTAAATGTGTGTGTGAATCTCTCAGTTGTCCTCAGTGTGAAAATATGGATTTCAAAATCATACGGTCAATGTTGGAAAGGGTTCAAATATGCAGAAAACGTCTCCAGGTTACGTATGTAACCCTAGTTCCGCGAGGGAACGAGACGCTGCGTCGAAAAACGCTTTGGGGAATGTGCCCAGCGTGAGCGACTCTGAATATGATATCTAATCTGTCTTATAGAAGAGCGTGACGTAACAGGCGGGGTGACGTAAGCGACCAGGAAGCTATAAAGGCACGAGCCGCAAAGCTGGCTTCAGCTTCGAGTACCAGCAAGCGCCGGCAAGTGCCGGGGGTATGGCTCCGAGACGCAGAGTCTCGTTCCCTTGAGGAACTAGGGTTACATACGTAACCTAGAGATGTTCCTCTTCAGGAACTCGAGCTTCATCGAAAAACGCTTTGGGGAACGAGTACCAACGCCGCCAGACTACCAAACCCCTGCCTAGTGTGTATCCGAAGAGCACAGCTTAGGACGAGGGGACTGAAGTGCCTGGAGTGACTGGCATGTCTAAGCCATAGAATCTTGCAAAAGTAGAAGGCATGGACCACCCCGCAGCATTGCAGATGTCCAGCATTGACGCATCTGCTAGAAAGGCCTTGGAGGCCGCCATACCCCATGTAGAGTGAGCCTTGGCTCCCGACAGCGGGGGACGACCAGAGGACTCAAAGTTGCGTTGATAGTCTCAACTATCCAACGACTAATAGTCTGCTTAGAAGCAGGAAAACCCCTCTTGGGGGGACCGCAGCATGCAAGCAATTGGTCCATTTTTCTCCACAGGGCAGCTCTGTGGGTGCATGCATCCAGCGCTCGAGCTGGACACACACAATTTTGCTTCTCTTGGTCGGGCTCCTGAAAGGGAGGAGGACAGAGGGCCTTCAGCACTACAGGTTGTGGTGTGATAGAGGTCACCTTAGGAACATATCCCGCTCGAGGGTATATGAACACTTTGGTCATGCCAGGTGCAAAATCAAGATAGGTAGGGGCCACTGAGAGGGCCTGTAAATCTCCTACTCTCCTCAGAGAGGTAATGGCCAACAGAAAAGCGGTTTTAAGAGTCAGATGTCTGTCTGAGATATCTTGAATCGGTTTGAATGGAGATTTGCAAAGAGCCTCTAACACCACACCCAAGTCCCAGGGGGGAACACGGGACCGTACTGGAGGTGCTCAGCCTCAGCGCACCGCGGAGGAAACGTGTAACTAAGGGGTGTCTTCCCAAAGACTGGCCATCGGGAAGGGCATGGTAGGCCGCAATGGCCGTCACGTAAACCTTCAGCGTGGAGTGGGTCAACCCTGCAGAGAGCCTGGCCTGTAGAAACTCCAGAACTGTACCAACTAGGCAGTTTGCTGGGTCTAGCTGGCGGTCTCTGCATCATGAGGTGAAGAGTTTCCACCTCAGGGCGTAAAGTTTCCTCGTTGAGGGAGCTCTGGATTGGAGGAGGGTTTTAAAAACCTCAGTTGAGAGACCAGCTGCTAACAGTTGTGCCCCCTTAGGGGCCACATCCACAGCTTCCACAACTCCGGGCGAGGGTGAATTATCGTACCCTGCGTCTGTGAGAGTAGGTCTGTCCTGATCGGTATCTCCCATGGAGAGCCGTCGAGGAGCGAGACCAGATCTGCGAACCATACTTGGCCCGGCCAGAGCGGGGCTACTAATAACAGAGGGACCCCGTCCCGGCGTACTCTCGCCAGAGCTCCCGGGAGCAGAGCAATAGGGGGAAAGGCATACAGACGAAGCCTCGGCCAGGTCTGTACCATAGCGTCCAGTCCCAGAGGAGCTGGATGAACTAGAGAGAACCAAAGGGGACATTGTGATGTCTCTTGAGTCGCAAATAGGTCTACTTGAGCCCCTGCCAAATACTCTCCATATCTGCTTCACCACCTCTGGGTGAAGTCTCCATTCCCCGGGCATCGGCCCCTGCCTCGACAGTATGTCTGCTCCCATATTTAGTTTCCCAGGAATATATACTGCTCTTAATGAGAGGAGTTTGCTCTGGGACCACACCAGGGTCTGGTGCACCAGCTTGTACAAAGGGCGCGAACGCAGACCTTCCTGGTGGTTGATGTAAGAGACCACCGATGTGTTGTCGGTGCGCACCAACACATGGTGACCCCTTAGGTCTGGGAGGAAGTGCTTCAGTGCACGATAAACTGCTAGCATTTCTAGACAATTGATATGCCATGTTAGATGACGACCGCTCCAAAGACCACGGGCAGGGTGGCCACTCATGACTGCACCCCTGCCGGTGAGAGATGCGTCCGTTGCTTAGATTACACGGCGACAAGGAGCTCCCAGCACCGGGCCCTGATTCAAGAACCAAGGTTTCTTCCACATGTCTAAGGCACGGAGGCAGCGCCGCATGACCTTGATAGTGCGAAGTAGATTGCCCCGTCGGGGAAAATCCCTTGGTCTCGAGCCACCACTCTAGGGGTCTCATGTACAGCAGGCCAAGATGTATCACGTTGGACGCAGCTGCCATCAGACCCAATAATCTCTGAAATTGTTTGACAGTAAGTGACTGGCCTTCTTTGACTCTCTCGACTGAGATGAGGATCGACTCGATACGAGCAGGGGACAATCGTGCCTGCATCACGGTCGAATCCCATACTATGTCTAGATAGGTGGTTCTCTGAACCGGAGAAAGTACACTCTTCTTGGCGTTCAGTCTCAAACCCAGCTCCCCCATATGTGCGAGAACGACATCTCGGTGCCGAGCCGCAACCTGCTCTGACTGAGCTAAAATCAACCAATCGTCGATGTGGTTGAGAATGCGGATGCCCTGCATGTGCAGGGGAACCAGAGCCGCGTCTACACATTTTGTGAACGTGCGGGGTGAGAGTGCAAGGCCGAAGGGCAGTACTCGATATTGGTAGGCTTCGCCCAAGAAAGCGAACCTCAGAAACTTCCCTTGTTGTGGAAGGATGGAAATGTGGAAGTATGCATCTTTGAGATGCATACTTCCAGTCCTCGGACCTGATCTGGCCTACAACATGCTTGATCGTGAGCATTTTGAACTTCAATCTCATAACTGAACGATTTAAGACCCTCAAGTCTATAATCGGGCGCAACCCCCCATCCTTCTTTGGAACTGTGAAATACCGGCTGTAGAACCTGGACTCCCTGTCTTGAGGAGGGACCACCTCAATGTCCTCCTTCTCTAATAGGGTTTTCACTTCCTGTTCCATAACCAGACCCTGCCCGGGGCCGACTATCGTCGGAATAACCCCGTTGAATATCGGCGGTGCAGAGCCGAACTGAATCAGTAGCTTTTTCTACTGTGTGCAGGACCCATTGAGATACATTTGGCAGTAGTTTTCACGTTGCTAAATAATCTACTAAGGGAATCAGTCTCTCGAGACTAACCTCTGGTTTAAGAGGCCCCCGAAGGGGCAGCGAGCGTCTCAGCCCCGCTACGCGCACGGGCGGAAAATAACGATGCTCGCTGGGGACCGCTGCACCCTGGAACACTGGCAGGGTTGGCAGACCGGCCCCCAGAGGGCGCTGAGGCGAGACGGGCACTGTGTAATGCGGTGTACGCCGCTCCACCCCAGTAGGGGCCGCCCTCTGCAGTCGTGACCGAAACGTGTCAGGACTTCTTAACCGAGGGCCTCACAGCCTGGAGTACGGCCCTCAGATCCGCCTTAGGCTGGGAAAACCCTGGTTCAGAGCATTGCTTCAGCCTCCGGTCCCGACGCAGGGGGAGCACGGGCGGCAACGCTCTGACTATAGACTGAGAGGGCTGCTCCCGCCCAGCAGCCCCTCCAGTATATAATTTCTCAGGGTGAGATAAGTGTCATTATATTCCTCAGAATTTAATGCAAACAAACAATCAGACGAGTAAACACGGTCTGCCTTGTTGGTATAATTCATATCTAACTTCTCATAGTCAGATAGATACTGAATTGAATTCCTCAGAATTAATGCAGTTAACCAATCAGACGAGTAAAGACGGTCTGGTTATGGTAAGATTTACATCAAACCTGAAAATGATGTAGTACACGCGTTGCCTCGTCAACACGCCAGCCGCTTAGTCACACAAACAATATTAATCTCCTCGGAGATAAGTAGCTGCAGCTGCGAGTTCACAGAGGGGGAAGGAACCGCTTCGCGTGCTTCCGAACCTCGAGAATGAACTCTAAATCTAGGGAATATGGGTGGAGATAGGCAGAGCCGTCTTTGCCCCGTCCTTAGATATGCAAGAAGCACAGTCAGCCCCCTTATTTTATTTTTCTCTCGAGAGATGTCTGCGTGAGCTGCACTCCTCATTAATGCTGCTCGTTATACAGTTAGGCATAATATGTTTGTGAAACTGATGCTTGTGTAACTGTGTGTCTGTGCAACTGATGTTTATGCAGCTTATGTTTGTGCAACTGCGAGAAAAAAAGGCGGTGCGTCATGGACGTCACTCGGGGGGGAAGGACCGCAGCACTCGGGCTTCCGCACCTGGAGATCGGGCAGATCTGGCGGGTGAGGTAGGAGATAGGGACGCGCCCGTCTCCATACCCTCCAGCAGATCTTATCTGCGAACCCAGCGAGTGCAGGCGCCGCTCCGCTTCAGCGAAAGCGGGACCGACACCGCGAGGAACGCTGGCGAAGACTCCCCCTCAAGAGAGTCCTCCGGGATCGAAGCGTCCACACTGGCTTGTACCAGTGCAGGCAGTCGGCTCCCTCAAGAGCCGAAACAGCGTGCCTCAATCCCAGGCAGACCGCGCACAGACCGTGTATTCCCACTCGTGATGAACACACAATCTGAAACGCGATCTGCATTCGCCTTTCAGATGTCTCGTCTTAACTTTGCTCTTTGACTATTGCTTACTCTTTGAGGAGCTAATAGTGACAAACAACAAAATATAAGACTGACAAGACAGAATGACATGTACACACAGAGCGCTTGCTGAAATACGAGAAGCTGAAGCCAGCTGCGCGGCTCGTGCCTTTATAGCTTCCTGGTCGCTTACGTCACCCCGCCTGTGACGTCACGCTCTTCTATAAGACAGATATCATATTCAGAGTCGCTCACGCTGGGCACGTTCCCCAAAGCGTTTTTCGATGCACCTCGAGTTCCTGAAGAGGAACCAAAGAATGGGCAGGAGCTGGAGAATTTTTCTGAAGAACAGCAGGCAGTTGAAATGCTCAGGACCAACAAGGGGCTCATGAGCAACTATCACTAAATATAAAAAACTTTTGTGAATCATCCAGGAAATGACACATAGTATTATGATTATATAAAAGTGCCTGCTGTTGAAAAAAAACACCCATAAAAAGATTGATAGATGGAAAACAAAATAAAGTGGATTAATGAGGCCTTATTTTTCTAATCTAAGTGAACCACCTAAAAAGCAATACATTTTTGGCTGCAGAGAGAGAAAGAGAGTGCAATGGTGGAGAGATGATTTCTATAAGACCACAGGAAATGACACATAGTATTATGATTCAAGGTTATATAAACGTTTGAACTGAGCCATTTTTATAAATTAAGTTAATAGGCTATTTTGTCTTGTGGAGTATGTAAACATATATTATGTGAAATAGGATTCAGCTTATTCAGGACAGTACTAAATAAAAAACATAATTTTCATGACCCCTTTTATTTTGCTTCAATTATTAACATATTACATATTCTGCTAGGGGTATGTAAACTTATGAGCACAACTGTATATATCTGTTCTGTTAGTAAAAATCAATAGTGAACATAAAAGTGCCTGCTGTTGAAAAAAAAACACCCATAAAAAGATTGATAGATGGAAAACAAAATAAAGTGGATTAATGAGGCCTTATTTTTCTAATGTAAGTGAACCACCTAAAAAGCAATACATTTTTGGCTGCAGAGAGAGAAAGAGAGTGCAATGGTGGAGAGATGATTTCTATAAGACTCTATCTCAAGATAAATTAAACATGGCATAATGTAATAATATTTTCATTTAAGTAAGAAACAGAGCAACCATATCATTCTCTCTTGTTTTGTGGGCAGGGAGAGAACGAGTGAAAGTGAGAGGAGATTGGAGCTGTCAGACCGAACTACATGATTTGGAAGAACTATCAGCCTGGTTGTGGCTGTCATATTTCTGCCTGACTGGTGAAGGACATGCACACACATTGATACACACATACAACACTGAAAAGGAGAGCGGTTGTCTATCTAGATATACAAGTTGCACAGTGTTACTACTGGACCAAAAGTGTTGAAAAGGAAAAGTGTAGCAGAATATGGAAAGAGAAAAGTTATTATAGACCAAGGGCTAAAGCAGCTCCCCAATAACAATGTACCATAGTAAACACAGTTTCAGCCAATAATGTGGAATAATGAATGAACATTTAAATAATGTACCTTTATTCATTTAGCAGATACATTTTCCCAAAGACAATAGGAAATTAAGAAAATGCATCATTGTGGTACCAACAAGCAGTGTAGTTATTCTAAAATTCTTACTGAGAAATCTGCATATCTTATTTATGTTTTATTGAAAAATGCATATTGAATAATGAATAAAGCTAAACTCTGCATTGAAAAAAATATGTAAATGTTCCATGAACAAATAATAATAAAAAATAAAAATAAAAATAAAAAAATAAATAAACCCTGAAAACCATTACAGAAAAGTTTGAATGCTGTGGTGCTTGGAAAAACATTAGGCAGGTTCCCATTCAGAGCCTCAGCAGACAAAATGATGATGATCACTGCAGCTGAGGATGAGCTTGGCTCTCGAGATGAAGACTCGGCTGCATTGCCTCCATCAGGGAAGGTGGCGTTGCCTGAGTCAGATCCAAAGCTGGCTGCTATGCTTTCCCGGGCCACCGAGAGCGTCGGGTTGCAATGGAAACCCCCTCCATCTCCCGAGCACTTGAGGCTGGATGATTGGTCCCTGGGGGTGCCATACACCGATCCTCAGTGTCCACCTCCTTTCGTCAGTGGGCAGCAGGGCGGCAGTGCCTCCTCATGCACCCCCTACCCAACCGTGCAGCTAAATCTCACGCCGTGCAATCAGACCCCACTCCGGGGCACTTTGCTTTCCGGGTCAGGTCCCTGTGCTCCACCTTTCTGCCCCACTGGGAGTACGATGGTGGTTCCCCCAGTCCTGCTTTCTTGGTTTCTAGCCTTGTTATCGCTCCCCAGACCCTCTTGCTGGCTCATGAGAACCATCAGATTTGACTGCGGAAATCGCAGTCCTACTGGTGAAGGTTATGATAGAGCCGGTCCCTACAGCCAATATGAAGATAGGGCTTTACTGCCCTTACTTCATTGTGTACAAGAAAGGCGGTGGGTTATGGCCAATCCCGGACCTGCGCATTCTGAGCTGAGCCTTTACAGGCTCCCGTTTAGGATGTTGATGCAGAAACACATTTTTCAATGCATTCATCCACATGATTGGTTTGCAGCGATCAACCAGGGACAATCCTCCCTCAACATGGGCCCTTTCTCCGCTTTGCGTTAAAGTGAAGTGACATACAGCCAATAATGGTGACTCATACTCAGAATTTGTACTCTGCATTTAACCCATCCAAAGTGTACACACACAGCAGTGAGCACACACACAGTGGGCAGCCAGTGGGCTGCAGTGGGCAGCCATTTATTCTGCAGGGTCCCGGGGAGCAGTTGGGGGTTTGGTGCCTTGCTCAAGAGCACATCAGTCGTGGTATTTCCAGCCCGAGACTCAAACCCACAACCTTAGGGTTAGGAGTCAAACTCTCTAACCACCAGGCCACGACTTCCCCAAAGGGGAAGAGTATAAGGGCGAGCATATCAGTATCCTCTACTTTGGACTGTCCCTGCAACCTCAAGTCTTTACACAAAGTCGTGGAGGCGGCCCTCTTTCCGTTGAGGGAAAGAGGCATTCACATTCTCAACTACCTCGACGTCTGGCTCATACTGACCCAGTCTCATCTGCAGTTGTGCAAACACAGAGACATGGTACTCAGCCACCTCAGCCAGCTGGGGCTCAGGGTCAACTGGAAAAAGAGCAAACTCTCCCCTGTGCAAAGGAACACTTTTCTCTGTATGTAGTTGGATTTGATCAATCTAACCTCACGCCTCTCAGTAGAGTGTGCCCAGTCGATGCTGAACTGCCTGAAGCCATTTCTGCGCAGGAAAGTGGTCCCACTGAAAAAAATTCAGAGGCTCCTGGGGCATATGGCATATGTCATGACACTTGGATTGCTTCATATGAGACCGCTTCAGCATTGGCTTCACAACTGAGTCCTGAGATGGGTATGGCAACGCGGCACTCACCGAGTCTCTGTCACCCTGTCCTGCCTCAAAACTTTCAGCCAGTGTGCAGTTACTTGCCTTTCTTAAATTAATAGGTTATTATACACCCTGATTTGGGGAAACTTTGGGGATGCTCAGGTTGACCTATTTGCCTCTCCGGTTACGTCCCACTGCCAGCTGTTCTACCCTTGGCACAGATGAACTGGCACACAGCTTGCCTTGGGGCATATGCAAGTATGCGTTTCATCCATTGAGCCATCTGGCACAGACACTGTGCAAGGTAAGAGAGATTGAGGAGCAGGTCCTCTTAGTAGCACCATACTGGACCAATTGGTGATGGAAACATAGCTAGTGTGACACAGCATCATTAGCTCAACCATCGGCACAAGTTTGTGGCAGGACTTAAACTAGTGGTAGACAGGGGGAGTGTATGGGAAACTTTTAAAATAATTTTTTTTGGGAAACTTTAAAAATACATTATTTTGCAATATCGTTTGGTCATGCTAAAGGGTCAGAAATTACATACTGTACGCTAGGGATGCATGATTAATTGAATGTGATTGTCATGTGCATTTTCTCAGTTAAGCTGACATCATCATCATGTGGTTTCAGATGGAGCAGCGTTTACTGCCGTAGTTCACTGACAAGCTCCGCAAAAAAATAAAAAATTAAATCGCAGATGATTTTATTACGCGATTATGAAATCGAAGAAATTGTTTGCGATAATGACAGCTGTTTGCATAGCTTCTCAGTGAACTATGGCTCTGTGTAGTAAATGCTGCTTCATCTGAAAGCATGTGAAAATATCACATTTAATAAAATATTTTTACTCCAGACTCACTTCATAAAATCAGACGAATGTTTGAAATAAATCCTTTTGTGTGACGATGTGGCTTCTTACACAGAATAAGGCACACAAAATTTTAATAGTATTCTAAGCAGTGATAAAGGCTTTCATTATAAATAAACTTTATTTTAATGAAAATTATAATAATAATAACTCAGATAAACCATATATTGTTATAATTGTGTGTTTATTAGTCACGTTGAATCAGTAAAAGCAGTTACTTTCAATTGCATTTCGATTTATCGTGCAGCCCTACTGTATGCTTAAGTTCAACAAAGAGACAACATGAGTGAAAGCAATATTTGACACTGAATGGACTTGACAGGTCCCTTAAGCAGTGGACCACAAGCATTCAGACAACGACCTCCCGTTCACCTCTGACACCAGCAGGCACTGCATACCAACCCAGCGCTGAACTGCACACACATAACAGTCACTTTGTATATACCGGTTAGCGCAAATGACAGAGCATGTTTTCTGTGGCTTTCATCTCAATGCCAGGCATGGCTGAACAATAAAAAAGAATGATGTGTACCCCTGATGAAAGATAATGTGCCGTAATGACAAGAGCACAGACAACACCTGCCACCAGAGTCGCATGTTTCTGACTATGCATGGAATCTTCTAGAAATATGAAGGACATTGTATTGTTCTGGACTGATTGTAGAAAAATAATGCACTTGTGAGATATAAAATTTGCAACTGTGGGAAATGAAGTTGTGATTGTGAGAAATCAGGTCCCAAATATAAGACAGATGCAATTGTGAGGTTTAAAATTCCAAGTCAATTAATTGTAAAATATGATGTTGCAATTGTGAGAAATATTCACAAATACAAGACACAATCAATTGTGAGGTTTAAAATTGCAATGAAGTCAAATAAAGTAGCAACTGTAAGATAAAAAGTATCAATTATGAGAAATAATATTACAATTTGTAAACTACAAAGTTGCAATTGTGGAAACCTTAAGATTTATTCTTGGTGTTTTTGACTTTATAAAGACACTATGATGACAAGAAACAAAGTAAGGTTAGAGAGAAGGGGGCGGGATTGAGAAAGGTCCTCAAGTTGGAGTTCAAAGTTGGGACACCCGTAGAGAGTTTTGGCGTTACAATTGTGGACTTGAACTTAACTTGTGATTGTAATAAAGTCAAAATAGAGTGTGATGTTTAAAATTTCACTTGATTCAAATAAAGTAGAAAATGTAAGATATAAATGTGACTCTGGACCACAAAACTTAAGTTTAAATTTTTCTAAATTCAGATTTATAGATAATCTGAATAAATAAGCTTTCCATTGATGTATGGTTTATTAGGATCTGACAATATTTGGCTGAGATACAACTATTTGAAAATCTGGAATCTGAGAGTGCAAAAAATAAAATACTCAGAAAATCACCTTTATCCAAATGAAGTTCTTAGCAAGGCATATTACTAATCAAAAATTAAGTTTTAATATATTTATGGTAGGACATTTACAAAATATCTTAATGGAACATGATCTTTATTTAATATCCTAATGATTTTTGGCATAAAAGAAAAATCAATAATTTTGACCCATACAATGTTTTTTTATTTAATTTTTAAATTTTAAATTTTTTTTTTTTTTTTGGCTATAGCTAAAAATACACCCCAGTGACTTAAGACTGGTTTTGTGCTCCAGAGACAAAAATAAGTTCATAAATATAAGAAATAAAGTGCCAATTGTGGAATACAAAGATGCCGTTTTAAGAAATAAAGTCACAATACATTTTTTTAATACACTGAGGCAGATACAAAAATATAACCACTCCAGAAAAAAAAAATATATATATTTAAACATTGATCAGACAGATAAAAGTTTAATCACAATGCACTTAATCTATTTTGAATTGACATTAAAAACCCTGGCAACACTATATTATAGGAATCAATTTTCCTATTATGGCTATTATTGACATATTGCCTGTTTATTAGTACTTGAAAGGAGATATTCTGCATGACCATATTCTACATACCTAATCCTACCCAATACCTAAGCTATATCTTAATAATATCTTATTTAGGCAAAAGTCATAGTTGATGGTTTGTTAAAAGCAAGAATTGGACCAAAAAATAAAGTGTGCCCGAAACTCTTGCTATTAAACCACTCTATGTCAGCAAACTACATACTGTAAATGTTATTACTGTATATTAACAATATTTGGCATTTATTCCCTTCCATGTCGGTGTGAAGTAGAATGGAAATCAAGCACCAACACAATGAAGATCAAGTCCTCAATTAGGGAAAGTGGGAGCTTGTTTGAAGTACAAATTCGCCAAAACATCCTAGCCAATTTCATCAGGGATATCAAACACAAACTGCATTCCTGGGAAAAAAGACAAAATATCACGTTCATTTAGCATTTGTGATGTTTTGACAGACATTTGCTTTCTTATCTAGGGGCAAAGTACATTTATCAAAAAGCCTGTGATGTTGTAGTCAGGTGTGGAACAGCGGCTCTGGGGAGGACTCACACACAGGAAGCAAATAGATGCTACAATTCATCAGCACACAATTGAAAAGCGGTCTGGTTCTCTGGTGAATATGGATTGACAGCAGTCTAACACCAGAGATAATTACAGCTTACCGCCTGCTACAACGCATGCAAAACACCAAGACATGACAGTCGCATATACGAAAGTGAATTCTATTATCGTGCAGGAGATTTCTGATTGATTATTTGATATAAGGATTATCTTGTGTTTGCTTCACTATAATCAGACAGAACTGGAGAGCAAAACATGGAGGCCATTAGTTTGTGAGCTTTGTTAACACATGGGAAAGGACTAACAAAAGGGCTAATGAATAGAAATTTGTGCCAGCACAAAAGGATAACAGGTTAAATTACATTATATTGCTTAGCTGTCAATGCTAAACATTCAAAAAAAAAAGATTAAAAAAAAAGATTAAAAAAAAAATTGTGCAAAATGTTAAGTAAAGCATGTAATACATGCATTTAGTCTCCCAAACCTGACATATTAAGGGAAGTTTAATGATGGTTCCCTGCTGTGGATATGGAACAGGCTCTCTACAGCTGGTGCACACACTTAAATGCCTGGCTTCATCAAGGTCAAGTCCCCAATTATAGCTAAATGGACTGTACTTTTGAATTTTAAAAGAAGGTTTTGATTTGTCACTTACATAATTGCACTTGTATAACGCATATTATAGGCAATTAGGCACAATACCACATTTCACATTTTGTAAACCTTTCTGAGCAAAGACACACCTATCCAAGTACACAATAAGAAGCTAGTGAAGATAACTATCCAAACCAAGCAACATCCATAAACTGAAGGTGATCCATCACATGCGGCTTTCTCAACTGCAAACTCTAATGTGACTGGCTAGCTTCACAGAATGTCTACGTGTACAGATTTTTAATGAATGTGCTGAGTAATGTCTTGTTTACGCATCCACATATTTTCTGATCTGAATACTGAATACACATGCAGTTCCCATTTCCGAAATCATTTTCAGCCTTGATAAATCAGTTTGCAGGTGCTCCTCTTTTCATCAAGCTTTGAAATAAATATTTATTACAGAAAACATGCAAAAATTGACAAGATACACTAATTTGTGTGTATGAAAGACATGTACGTGTATATAAATGGACATTTTTATACACATAAACCTTTAACAAGAAGAATAGGCCCACATGGAATCCTATTTATTTCATTTTGCTGTATATACAATAAACTTAAAATACTAAACACACACAAATCGAGGTGTAAACTGAAATAATTTCGGACCTCAATTGTTGGAAGTCAAAAAGGTTGAGCACCACTGCTCCTAATGACACACAAACTGTGATTAGCCATTTTTCATGTCACTCAGAAAGCCCCTTCCTTTTAAAAGTCCCAATGTGAGACTTGAAGTCATAATTACAAGGAAAAACAGGAATAGGGAGACATACAGTTATAATTACAAAAAGGCTGAAAAGACCTCTGCTATAAACACCACGCAAACTTTGATTGGTAATTTTTTGCGTCACTCAGTCCCTTCCTTTCTAAAAAGGCATTTTAGATATAAAATTGCAGTTACAAAGAAAAATTACAAAAAATAAAAATAGCAATTGTGGGACGTAAAAGTCAATCACAAGTTACAATCACAAGAAATAAAATCTACTGTAAGTTCTGAGATTTAGAGTTGCAATTACATATTTAGTTTTTGTTCTGAAGTGGGAACAGTCTTTCTTTTAGTAATACAAGAAATCTGTGGACGAAGCCAACTGTTGCCAGATGACATTGTGCTTTGTTAGCAATGATGAACGAGACAGCATTGGCCAACCTCACTAAACAGACTGAGACACCGCTACCACCCACACAGAGTCAGAGCTCCGCCTGGGTCCACAGGTTTATTCTCCACATCATCCTCCCATCAACACACAGCTTATTGTAAATGAAGTCACACTGTTGCCTGCCTCAGTTCCTCATAACAACAGATCTTGATTTATGCTGCCGCCCTAGTTTCTTTATGAAGAAATATGAGAGGCAGTTTAAGCCTCTCATGTCATTATCATATCAGTCTGTTGTTGGCTAATAATTTGTTACCTCACGTATGCTTACGTGACTGGGAAAACATAGACTCCCGCTGCAACACAACTCGGGCTGAGCTATGTACTTTGTCTTTATTGGCTAAGAGCGGGATGCTTGTCCGGGCAATTTAAAAAAGCAATTTGTTCTTTTTCTCCCTGCTTGCATTTACACGGTTCTGGAGTGTGCTCAGGCACAAGACTAACCATACATAAATTGTAGACGACACAGATGAAAATGTCAACAAGGCCCTGGTGCGCAGAGTAAGGCAGGTAGGAGGGCGACCCAGAAGAGGATGGATGTCGACACGCTATTTCAGCACATCGTAGAGCATCTCCCTGCACACACCTTCTTGTACTTCGTCTCTAAGGGTGGGCTTGGCCTAGTTCAAGAGCCATTTTCATGATGCAGTGAGGAGCTGATGGTGTATAACAGTGTGGTGCAAAATTCAACACTAAAGAATTGGCTTCCTGTCAAATTCATAAGTGTGAATCTCAACTAAATTGTCAACACCTACAGGAAGTTGTATTAGAATTTGAATTGGAGTGACAGGAAGAGGAATTATTTAATTGCAATTCTAAAACAAAATGCAACACACATAATGGATTCCGGAAAGGAAATGATCCTCCACTATGATCCAGAAATGTCTGTTTATTAAATAAGATGAAATGTATTAAATAAATAAAAAATTTTTATAGATATAATTTTTTTTTCTTTCAAGTTTTTAAAATAAATTTTAAAGTATGTCTTGGAAAAATGCTGTTTTGCTTTTCTAGTTAAAATGCCCATATTGTGTTCTTTTACAAGTTCATAATTTTATTGTGGGGGTCTGCTAATACATTAATAATAATTTTTACTTTTTGCATAAGGTACAGTACTCTACACCTCTTTTCGCCCCTATGGCTGCGCCCCTCGGAAATCACATACTTCCATATGATATAATGTATACTATGATAATATACTATCATACTATGATACTATACGATCATACTATGATACTATACTATCATACTATGATACTATACTATCATATACTATGATATAAACAGTATTCAACAGTAGAAAAAACTTCCTGACCTACTGTACCATTTCCACTGAAATTCTGAAGTGCACATCTGATGGAGATTTTACTATCCCTTGATGCCACGGGAGAGAATTTATGAATGGCAGTGAATTGTCTGACATTGGTAGATCACATGACAATGTAGATAGAGTATAAACACTTCATTTAATGGTTCCAAAGTAATCACTTATACAAAAAAGTACTTACTCAGAGACTATGCGATTTTGGATGCAGCCACTGTTTTGGCTAAGCTGTTAAAGCCTGCCTTTCTGAAACATCTGGTCTGCTCTGATTGGTCAGTTGGCCCAGTCTGTTGTGATGTGTCAACCACTTAGAGCTTATGTCGAAATTGTGTGTCTGAGGCTTTTCCTCCTCTGTATAGCAAAATCACTTACCCAACCATTTTTATCCTACATGCTTTTCATGTTCAAACTCAAACAACAAATTTTAATTCCGTTTGCTACCCAGTTCAAATGAAATTCAAATTAATTTGAAAAAAAAAAAACGTTCTCAATTAAATTCTGAATGGAGCACATCTCTGGTGTGTAGCATGACTGGCAATTCTTCTACAATGACAGATGCTTTATAGGCCCTTGTTGACATTAAGGGCCTTATTCAGGGAGTTTAGACTGAAAATAAATTTCCTTGTCAAAAAAGTTGAGGTTAGCGAGGTGACTTTGCACATTTAAAACCATCTGTTCAGTTGGCTTCAACAGTGACTATCACTACAAATTCTTTTCTGCTCCCCCAGCACATTTTTTTTTTATTAATAGTGACCCTACACATGGAAGTGCGTAGCTGGCTACAGAGAGTTAAGCACTCCCTTGGGAGACCTATGAAGCCTATTAGCAGACAGGCAGGAGATAGCGAGCCTATACGAGACTATTGCGATTCTAGATAAGGGAATCTGGGGGAGGTGATCAACTACTAAACTTGTGACAGGCAGCCAACAAAGAGAAGGAAATGACAAGCTTGTCTTCCTGCCCTTGAGCTAACTGGAAATAGCAATTACCCACACTGTGATATGATTACAATCCAGCAAAGTGTAGAGACACAAACTTTGTTCTCAAGCAGAGAGGGAGATTGCCTGGATTGTTTTCTGTCTGCAATGTGCAGTTAGACCAGACTAAGGGGATTCAAGGAGGTTATGAATGGCAGCAAAGTAGCTGGTGGAAATGGATTACCAAAACTGTTAGTGAGAAAAATGTGCCCCAGTTTATGTAGTTGCACTGTTTCTCATATCAATATTTTGTTAATACAGCCGTGTGGTATTTTTGGATATGCCTGTGCGAGCGTGGCACATTAAGATTTAAATTTAGCCTCTTTCTACTTTTATGTAAAATGTTCCAATTCTGTGGAATGCATCAGTGTGCAGCAATTTTCAGCCAACTCTAGGCATGTCTTGCTATCTCAAAAGTTTCTTTCTTGGTCTTTAAAAATAAGGTTTCCAATATAAATAGGCTATATTTTGGGTCATATAGTTGAGGTCTGAATTATTATCCCCTTTGGTAATTATGGACGAATAAATATAATTCAAATAAAATCTGAAAATAAATCTGCATTGTTTGTTATTTTGATCTTAATATATATATATATATATATATATATATATATATATATATATATATATATAGTTTTCACTGTTTTTCTCCAATATATGTCGGCCATAATTATTGTCCCCCTTTTATTCAATACTTTTTGCAACCTATATTTACCAGGTAATTGTCTTCTTCAATAATGCTTGATTTTTGTATATATACTCTCAGAAAGAAAAAAAAAGGTTACGAAAGTTCCCACTGGGGCGGTACGTTTTCAAAAGGAACAACTTTGTATCTAAACAGTCTATATTGGTACCTTAAGGATACATAAGTACCTAACATATTAGTACCCACTGTAAAAAGTACAAAAGTGTACCTTTTGAAAAGGTACTGCCCCAGTGACAGCTTTTGTAACATTTTTTTTTTTTTTTTGAGAGTGTAGAATATAGCATGCAGCATTCAAAAGTTTGGGGTCAGTAAGATTATTTTATACATTTTTATTTATGTAATGTATTCATTTATTTTTTAAAGAAATTGAAACTTGTATTCAGCAAGAACACATTTAATTGATCAGAAGTGACAGTAAAGATATTCATAATGGTCCAAAAGATTTCCATTAATCAAAACATCATGAGAAAACAAAATGGTTTTGACAAAAATATTCATCAGCACAATGATTTCAAATGAAGAAATGCAGACTGGAGTTATGCCTACTGGTAAAATACATATGAAACAGCTATTTTAAATTGTATTAATATTTTACAAAATGAATGAAATTTTGGATCAAATAAATTGAGTTTGGTGAGCTTAAGAGACTTTTTAATCCTTCCGACTTCAAATGATTGATCGGTAGTATATTTATCTACTTTCTAATAGTAATGTCTAACTTTCTAATACTTCATTTCTAAATAACCATAATGAGTACTGTAAAGACAAAATCTTTTAAATATATAAAATACACTTTGAGGCAAATAAACAGGCCTGATATTCCCAATGAAGTGGATCAGCCAAACCAACATTGAGTACCACTCATGCCCTGGTTTAATTAATACACATACTCACATAAGCACAAAACACACACACACAAATGCATCTCATATGTTTACGTATATATTTGGAAATATCAGGGAAAGTGGCAAAAAAATCTCTCTAATTCAATTGGTTGTGATTAATCAATTTAGATGGATACACACTAGAGTACTGCTCACACATATATATTGTAGATACTGTACACACACAAATATGTTAAGGTGGTGTTAAGGTAAAACAGATGGAACTTTGTTTAGCACAGTGTGAATGATTCCACCTGCAACTGAAAGTGGGCTCTCACACATACCCATACATGCAGAGAAGAGATTACCATGCATACACACACACACACACACAGGAAAAGCTGATCTGTGACTGTACATACCTTTACGGCATTAGCATACTGGCAGCAGGAATTTATACATAGCCTGTTAATTCACAACCAGTTTGTAGTTGGTTTTAGGAGTCAAAGAGGTGCAGATAGGCTCTGTCTTTGAGAGAGAGTCACAGCTTATCAAATGTTAAAGTACACACTTCAATCTACCATTTTCATACAGTATGTTCATCAACAACTGGCAAAAAACTACAACTACTATGGACAAAATCAATAACAAAATCATATGATGAAAAAGTATTTTGAAATAAAACAGCTTGATAGTATGAGGCAAAATTGTGATTCCAACCCCAAAGAAGGGGTTATTTAATTGGCTAATGACCGTTTGACTGTAATTTATCACCTTTTTACTTTTTTTACCAATAGGTACATAAAAATATTGATTTGAATTTAAATGAACTTAAATATAAGAAAAAAAGGCAACACTTACAAGAAACATTAGCTAACAAGACTATAAACTGACCACAGTGTTATAAGAAAATATTCAATAATTTTCCAAATGCAAAGTTTCCATAGAAATCCATAGGGATAAATGGCAATTTTAATTCCATAGGTAAGCAATGGGGAGGGCAAAAATTATAATAATTAAAACAAAATTTGAATTCTTATATATAATAATTATAATATGAGCACTGAAATTTTTAAATGAAAAAGTTAACATGAACATTATATTTCTTAACAAAATAATAATAATAATTAATAAATAAAATATTTGTAAACATAAAACACAATTTATAAGCTCTCCTATAATCAGCAACCTAACAGCCCATGCTTAAGTTATAAATTAAGGTACTAGGTCTCCACGAACACACACACACACACACACACACACACACACACACACACACACACACACACACACACACAAAAAGACGAAAAAAAAAGCCCTAATGTCAGACAGGATAATGCATTTTCACAACGAGTGTGTATTCTTCCAGCATAGAAGGCACATGTTTATGGGGAGATCATCCTGCAGAGGCTAATTTAGCAGAGGCTAGAGGAAATAGCAATTTGTCTTACCAGAGTAAGAAGCACTGCTGACTGGCAGAGGTTCTCTAAGAAATTCAGTTGAGTGCCTGGCTGAAATGTCTGCCAACAAGAGACATTTTTACAGTAACTTGTCTGTTCGTTTGGCTGCTGCAGTGGCTGGCATTGGCATAATGCTCCACCATGAATAGCGTAAGGAAGCTCTTACTGGCAGCAAGAGAGGACTGGTATGAAAATACTGCTGGAAGTCTGAAGTAGCTGAGGAAAAAAAAAGTTTGTTCCACTGCATTTGTGCTTTACCTTCTAAACTCTGGGTTTCTCAAAATATGGAGTGTTTTGGGAATTAAATGAGGGAGACCAGGGGCAATTTTAAAATTTATTTCATTTTTCTTCATTAATCACACACTACTAATGAGCCACCTGCCAACTTTTGGAGTAAGGAAATATGTACCAAATGCAACCTTATCATTAATAGATGGAAAATTAGAGATTCAATCCCTTATAATGAATTTAAGACCAGTTTTGGAGACCATGTGGGTGGCTGGGGGCGACTGTAAAACCTAAATTAGATTAAACCACTGTATCTTAAATGAGAGCAAACTTTTAAGCAAAGCTATCATTCCTTTAATATGTATTAATACATCTGAATAACGTTCACCTTTATATTACTGATTAATTTATCTCTCGAGAATAAAATGTTTAAAGAAAAAGTCTACAGCAAGCCCAATATTTTTATGAAATAAGATTAATCCTTAAGCTATATTAATCAGAAAATAAATCTAAACTTCAGTTAGACACTTCAAGTGGAAAAGATACAATCTTTCAATTCAATTGAACAATTCTTATTTTACTAGCATCACAAATGTCAGCCCCCCCTTACAGCCAGCATAAAAATCGAACGTAGTAGCCAGTTGTGAAAGTGTTAGTTTTTGCCATTCAAGTCAACCTACAGATGAAATTAGTTAACCTAAACATACACAACCATTTTTGTTCAGCTGCACTGCAAACTCCTTTATGTTGACCAAACATATTGGGAATTAAGGGAAAAAACAACATATTACCTGTTCTCTACACTATTATTAACCTAACAAACTTTTGTAGATCGTTCAGTACTCAAAGATTTGAGCATTAAGTCACTGTTACTTGCTTTATTCAGTGAAGTCCTTAATGAAGGTTATAGCGGACTCCATATCATCCAAACAAGCTGAGGATAAAAGCGTAAAAAATTTTGTCCATCCAATCTCCACTCAGACAAAGAGTGCAAGCTTGCCAGGAAGACTTTAATGTCTTCTTTCACCCCCTAATGTGGACATCACAGATCCAATCAGGCCTCCTCTTACGGTAGAACCAGTGTTTTATCTCTGCACAAAGCCGGGATAAAGAGACGCTAAAAGGTGAGCAACTCATAAGATATGGGGGGCTGATAACATTGACGGAGTGCAGCAAGAGAGCCATCATTCCCTTGATCCTCTTTAAACAACACCCCCAGACCATAAGAAGTCCTTTAAGTCCTCCATCCAGTTCAGACTTGGGCAACAGTGAAGAGGAGGCCATAAAAAAGCCACTTACCCCCCGTAATGGTCAATCTTTAGGGATAAAAGTTAACCTCTCTGACTCCCATCATGCAGACTACTGCTCAGAGCCAGTAAATTCTACCCCACCAATACACCACGGGCAATTCAATTATGGGCGCCAGCCGTTCAAATAAAGTATTAAAGTGTCGAGTTAAATGAGGATGTTTTGTTTTATGGGGTGATTAGTCGTTGTCCTTTATGTCTGAGGATGTCACTGTTTTCCGCTAATCCACGTTGGCTGAGTTAGGTGCCCACAATCCCACCAAAAGGCCATTGCACTCTCTTTTTTCTATCCCAGGATGCGTGAGGATGGAGGCTGTTGGCCTTCAAATAAAAAATCTGTTGAAAGCGTAGGTTATTTTGAACATCATATCCAAACCAATTGTAAATGAAAAGCCTGTGAAGTATAAAGGCTGTGCATTGCGAGCCTTATAAGGTTCATGAAACATGTAACCAGATTTTCTACGATTTTATGACAGATTTTGTGGCGTTTGTGTTGGACTTCAAAAAGCACAACGTTAGCATCCTTTAATTTTAATTCCAGGAGAATAGTGGTTAATTTGAAGCTTTTGGGCACTGTTTTCATTTTCAAGGTTTAACATTTTAAGTAATATTTATTATTAATCAAGGTTTAACAGTTTATCAGTTTAAACGTTAATCAAAATGCTGCAAACAGCACATTGATATACGGTATGCCATGTACATGTTTGAAAAAGAGTACAAATGCAAACAGTGTGCATTTAGGGCAACCATTGATGCTTTTAACTCAATGAGAGCGCAATAAAGTTGATTGGATCAGAAGGTGTTAGTCTGTTTTAGCATTTTTCAAAACTGTGCTGAGATATGGTGTTAAAATAGGGTGTTTCATGACCCTTTAAATTGTATGCAACTGTCAAATTGCTGCCAAAATGATAGCAATCAAATAAATTACAGTACCTTGTGAAAAGCTACACAGGGTGCTAAAATGCAAATTACAATGTACAGTCTGCATGATGTTCATGATGCAGGACAGGACCACATAAAATATAAAACATTTCATTATTAATAGTAATTACGAGCCAGTTAACCCCTGTTGGTAGATTTTGTAACTACATGGTAATTAGAATATAATTATGATTAAAAACATTCAAAAGTAGCTGTGTATTCTGATTAAGGTTTTATTTTTTTTACAAGCAACATATAAATCATAAATATTGTATTATAGCACAGTGATGTTTTACCGGTAACAGATTATTTTTGAAGGGCTCTTAAAAGCGTGAAATGGACTTTCATTTTTCTTGTCTGCTGCCTATCAGATCTCACAACTCATAGTGGATAGTCACTACTGAAGGTGCTATCAGTCAGTTAGCATTGTCACAATGTCAATGTATAGCAGCTACAGATAGATTAGTTACATGGCATTTACAGTTCGGGTGACTTGCTTAAAAATAAAAAAAAAAACAATAAAAAAAATTAACCTGGGGGCAAACCCGAGCAAAGACGTTAGCATGCAGGTCACATACGTAAAGTGGCTAGCAGAGCAGCTGCAACTGAGATGAATGGAAATGCAAACAGATAGCTTTCTCCAGGTATTTCAGACCCTCTTGATAAATATCTTCTACTATTATTGCTACTGCTAATTAGATGTCAAAACTCCCCCAGGAGGTCTGGAGAAAAACTGCAATTGATAATCGCTGAACACCACCAGTGGCTGGAGGGGCTGGTAACAGCTTGCGGTCCATTCAAGCTTATCTCATCAAATAAGAATAAACATACACCAAAAAAAAACCTGTTAGGAATAATTAAGGAAGCACTGGAGGAAGACTTTTATCTCACATTGTGCAAAATTAGAATAGTTTATCACCCTGGACTAGTATAATTAACCACATCCATAACACTGGTGAGGTCCTTTTCTGTGAAAATGTTTACTGCAGGCAACTATGATATCTAAGTTACTTAAATCTTGCATTGTGGGTTCACATTAAAAAATGCATGTGTTGAACAATTTTTGTCATGCAAGTTGAACACTTGCATGACAATTAGACAGTTTAAACACTGACAAAAACATTTTACAAATGACATTTCAATATTGAGGTGCAGAGAGAAACTGTGAGAGACTTCTGGAGAATCATGAATCATAAAATATATTTGAATCCCACTAAATGTGATGATATACCACTCTATATTATGATAAAAACACATTTAGGAAGATTTAGTTACAGCTTCAGAGAAATGAACAAAGAATATTCTTTAAAACAGAAGAATATTAGCTCCTCCAATATTTTCTGCTACGTTTCGTAATGTAAGTTTGATAATAAGATTTGCTCTTTAAGTTTCCTGGTTAAGCACTCCAGTCAGGCTCTTCAGCCTTGCATTGTGGGTTAGCTCATAAATTAGCAGCATGTGGTTGCACACTTGATTAGTTACGAGCTAATCGAGAGGGAACTGCTGCGCTAATATTTAAGTCCTAAAATGAAAAAATGAAAATGGAGTTTTCTTTGCCCACTTGGGCCAGAGTCCAGGAAGCAGTTAGGGGCCATTATCAGTGTTTCACCTGAGTGGGAGCCTTTCTGAGTGGCACTCATTTAGCTGAAAAGGTCTTTCAATTACTGAACTAAAGGGACCATAAAACATTTGCATATGTCCATTTCCACGGTGATCAATGGTGAGTTTGTTTAAAATCAGGATACATGGACTGGATTTATATGTTTTGGAAGTCATTGCAGATGAGGAGGAGAACAAACATAGTCTGTACAAACTTTACAAACACTCTTGATCTAAAACATTTAATCCAATATACTTCACTTTAAAACAGATGTCATGCAAAGATAAAGTGAGACAAAGGAGACTGTAATGTTTCTACTATGTTAAACCACATGTACATTTAACCTCAGAAATAAAGCTTTAACACCTTCTTTAAGACACATTTTTAACCTCATTATATTATTAACACTCATTAGATATACCGTTCCACAAATATTTGAAAGGTGCAACATCTGCACTGCTAGGTCCCACACAGCTACAGATGTGATACTCGTCCCAGCAATTCCTTTTCCCAGAGTTACCATTTTCTGCCATTTTGGAGAGTACCCCAGAACGTATATATATATTCTTGCAGAATAAAATTATTAGTTTCTTTACAAAATAAGGACGAAAAAGTAAAATGTTACTGAAAATCTTGCATGATATATAGTGCATGTAATAAATTATCATCATCATCATCATCATGAAACAGTTTCAGTTCCTAAATTCTCACACGGATTCATTAGAAATATATTTTTAAACTTAAACACTTGGGATATTCAACATCCACATTCCTCAGGGCTCAAACTAACCTGCTCAAAACAGCTGCAGTATGTGAAGCAACACATTGATGCTTTCAGCTACAAACGTATGGTCACATGGCAGAGAGCAGAACCATGCCGGTAAAACAGCTAATTACAGTAATGAGCTCTTTTCCTTCTGAACACCATGGAAAGAGCAACAATTTAAACTCTGACGCATCTCTAATTACATAGCTGTAATGCAGATTCCCTGTGCTCTCCAATGACCTTGAACAAGCTCTTTCCACTGAATATGAATAACTCTCTCATTAGCATTTTAAATAAAGCCCTCTAATTTAAATATTCATTTGAGCATTGTCAATCCTGATGGGTGCTTTTACCACTCAAATTTGTTTGCTTCTCATTGGCTGAGCCTTGATAGAAACACTTCTTGCAATGTGCGCATTTCTAACTGTGCCCCTGCTTTGTACCAGGGCCACATTATTGATTTATTCTATTGGACGATTAATCTTTATTACTGATCATGCTCCTCTGATCCAGTCTCTTGTGCCAGGATTAAAGCGAGGATGATAAGTGTCCTGCTAAGCTCGGCTAGATCCTCAACGGCATCCTTTACAAGCCCAGATAAGTTCCAGACAGATTGGATTCTGTATCTGGAACTTTGTGATCAAACATGGGTCCCTGCCAGAATTTATTTTGTTTTGTTTGCTTACTTCACAAACAGTCAATGAGGTTCACAGGAAGTTCATCCCCATTGATGAAGCAACCAAACTTCACACTGTGCTTGACCTGTCAAAACTGGCCTCTTTGATTAAGATGGACAAGAAAAAAGGATCCCATACAGCAGATATCATTTAGCAACAGCACCCTAAAAGGCCTCACACCTGTCATGTAGCATCTGCAGAGCAGAATGGGAGCGGCAGGGTAAGGCAGTCACAAAAAGGGCAAACATTCAACTTTGAGACTTTCACAAAACATTCTTGAAAACCTGGTGGTGAGAAAGTGTTTTGCAAAAGCCGAGTAGTTCTTTGGGATTTGCAGTAAAGAAGCACATAAATCATGTATCCAAATCAAGTACACTGTAAAAAATGATCTGATCAAAAAGTTATGATAACTTATATATGTCATTAAATCAGACATAAAAAAATGTGTTTTGAAATTTCAACTCAATTGTTTGAGTTTTCAATCTTCCAATTTAGTATCATAAGTTACTTCAATGAATCACAAATTCCAGGTGCTTGAATGAACTTGGCATTTTAAATTGAGTGGAAGACAGCTCTTTGCGCATCTCGAGACGAATAACACTGTTGAGTGTTAATAGTCACATCCAGGACATTTGCTCGTGCCAGTGTCAAGTACCCATAGTCAGTGATGGTCTGGGGTGCCATGTGAAGTGAAGTGAAGTGAAGTGACATTCAGCCAAGTATGGTGACCCATATTTAGAATTTGTGCTCTGCATTTAACCCAATGGAAGTGCACACACACACACACACACACTGTGAGCACACACCCGGAGCAGTGGGCAGCCATTTATGCTGCGGCGCCCGGGGAGCAGTTGGGGGTTCAATGCCTTGCTCAAGGGCACCTAAGTCGTGGTATTGAGGGTGGAGAGAGAACTGTACATGCACTCCCCCCACCCACAATTCCTGCCGACCCAAGACTCGAACTCACAACCTTTCGATTGGGAGTCCAACTCTCTAACCATTAGGCCACGACTTCCCTAATGTCAGCTGCTGGTGTTGGTCCACTGTGTTTTATCAAGGGCAGGGTCAATGCAGCTAGTTATCAGGAGATTTGTGGTTTAAGCATGCTGTGGTTTAAGCAGCTAAATGTAAGCACTATAAACCTAATAAAATTCAAAATACATATTGACAAAATAAGAATTTGCACTGATTTGCTTTGACTTGCTTTTATACTGATTTGCTTTGACTATATGTTAAAAAAAATTAAGAATATGTTTAAATGTATTGAAAACACTGTAATTGTAATTTTATAATTGTAAATGCATTGATTTGTGGATTATTATATATATATATGTATGTATGTATGTATGTTTTTTTTTGCTTGTTTTTACTTGAACATTGAACACCTGAACACATTTTGACACATTCTGAGTACATTTTAACACCATGCTGGATTTACAAATAAACTCTTTCAGTGTTTTAATGTACTCTGTAAGTAATGTACATATTTCACACTTTTGACATTGGTATTTTAACTCTAAAACGGAGGGAGTCATATATACATTTCAAGAGTGTTAAATTTGACTAAAATTGAGTTCAATGTACACTGGCGTTTTTGCTGTGCTGGGTGCCTCATTTTTCCATCAGACAAAATGAGTCGGCTTGGCGTGAACAAGTTTCTTTGGCAATGAATGTTTGGGGCTTACCCTCCTTGTGAAGGGTGTCAATGATTGTCTTCTGGACAACTGTCAGATCAGCAGTCAACCCCATGATTGTGCACAACCCTTCTTTTTATCTTAGCCTCATTATGTGACCTGCACCCAACTGAAGTTTGGTACCAAAAAAGTATTGATTGCAAGTTTGAGATGATTGAAGTGTTTATGTATAGCTTGTATTGGGTTAACATTGGTTTTAATAATAAAAAAAAAGTTTTGTACTCAAATTTGTCTGTTTTTATAATTAAGTTAAAACAAGACATTTTTTTAGATCATCTTAACTCGATACCCTAATTCAAAGACATTACTTAATTGAAATTACTAAGTTGAACCCACTAATGGGGATAAGTTAACAGAATGCTCTTTACTGAGTTCACTTTATTTTGAACTTGCATAGCTAAGTTGAAGCAACAATAATTGTATAGTCATGTTGACTCACAGAAGGCAATTCACAGCTTAACAAGACTCAAAATAATGAGTTAAAACAATTCATTAATCCATTTTGTTTTTAATTGAAATTTTGAGGCAGCTGCTTAACTTATGATTTTAAGTAGAACCAGGTAGATCTTTTTTACAGTGTACAGATACTCTTAAAAGGATAGTCCATGATAATTCTGTCATTAATTAATCACCCTCATTTCGCTCCAAACCTGGCTTTTGGGCACTGACAAAAAGACTTTATTTAACAATTTCTTCTCTTCCGTGTCAGTCTTTACTGTGCGTTCATGAGAGTACCATGACACTGTTTTAACAATGTCCTTACTACCTTTCTGGGCCTTGAATGTGTCAGTTGTGTTGCTGTCTATGCGAAGACAGCAAGCTCTAAAAAATGTAAATATTTTTAAATCTAGGCATTAAATCTAAAATATCTTAATTTGTGTTCCCGAAGATGAAGATTTTATGGGTTTGGAACGGCATGAGGGTGAGCAATAAATGACAGAATTTTCATTCTTGGGTGAACTATCCTTTTAAGGTCCAAATATACTTCAATGATAATGGAAGAATGAACTGGCATGACATACGTTTGAACAAAATCAGACCAAACCAAATTAGTTTGGAGCTTGTTTCAGCATTTTCAAATCGTTTGCCAAAGTTGGCTTTCCAGAAAAGAAGAGTTACACATTAGGAGTTTCTGTCTTCTATTTTTCGTTACAAAGAAGAAAGAAAATCATACAGGTTTGGAATTACTTGAGGGTAAATACATGATGACAGAATTTTCATTTTTGGATAAAGTGACCCTTTATGTTTTAAAAGTAAAATTAGTGATCAGAGTGTGAATTTGTGAATTTTCTGAAATAAAACAGTCTGATAAAGTACAGATACTTGGGGGAAAAAGAAAAAGAAAAAAAGTTCCCTTGGGGAATTGGTGCACGCTCCATTTTTAACTATAAAGCTGAAACTGTTTCTACTTGTGTACTTTGATAAGTTACATTTCCCTAAGATACAAGATTGCGATTTATGTTTCAGTCACAGTTTCACACAAGCCCTTGAACCATTGCGGCTGGTCATGGAAGTGCCATTTCACAGGCCTGTCAGGATCACTGACACCTTCTCGACGGCACAAGTGCTGATGATTCACAGCCTTTCTTTTTTTTTACCTATAACTCGTCCTGGCCTTTATCCTCTTCTGCTGGCGATTATGATGAAGGGCTTCAGCGGGAATTGTCGATTTGGTCTTTCATCAGGGTCATCTCGACCATCCGTCACACCCACCATTCTCCACACATAGAGGGTCTGGCAGTGGTCGAGTTCAGCGCAGAAAGGCACAAGGGCTGGAATGCTGTAAATCTGCTGCTGATGGGAATGGGGGACTTAAGCAGAGTTCATATGCCCATAATGCTCCTGAGGGCACAAGGGAGCATGGACAATTCTATGAGCAATGAAAACCTCTTCACTTCTGCAGCGTCACACCAGTGCTAGAAAATAACTAACTAAAAGTAAGAGTACCTGCACTGTTTTCAAGTGCAATTTTAATTACAAATATAATATAATATAATATAATATAATATAATATAATATAATATAATATAATATAATATAATATAATATAATATAATATAATAATTTGGGTTTTGTTTTTGTAAAAAATACAGTAAAATCAGTAAGTACGTGAAATTTTATTACAATTTAAAATACTAAATAGTAATAATTATAATAATAATAATAATAATAATAATAATAATAATAATATAAATATATATATATACATATATTGTATTGTATTTCTTTGATGGCAAACCTGAATTTTCGGCATCCATTACTGCAGTCATCAGTTTCACATGATTCTTCAGAAAACATTCTGATATGCTAATTTGGTGCATTTTTTTTTAAAGAAACAATGATACATTGACAGTAGAGCAAGCTGAAGCAATAATAAAACATGCTCTGTCCTCTCATATATTTCACTGGAAAGACTGTCTTATTTTTATAGACCAGTTCATTCACATTGTCATTTAAATATATGATTCGTAGATCAGATAAATATTTCACTGATTTATTTGAACCCAGATTTGACTTTTCTGAAACAAAATGTGTATTTAAATGCTGCTGTCCATCACTATGTTTTCAACTCAGTTATATAAATTGGTGTTTTCAAGTTGTATTTTTTGAAACATCAAGTTCAATTAAATGCGGTCTTTCTAACAAATGTTCTAATGGAAGAATTAAACTTTATGACCAGATAATTATACACTTATCCCCCCAAATAACATCAATGAAGATGTAAACTGCTTTACACTCACTATTTCACCATCTCAGTTAATCCACCAGATGAAAGATCTCAACCCATGCTGTCAATAATCAAGATAATCACAAAGGTGTAATACACTGTAGGTGTAATAGAATCTGTATTTCTTAAACGGCTAAATTATGTATTCATATTTGTATTAGTAATGCTTATGAATCTAAAAAGGTCCATCACATTCACATCATGTCCCATCCTCTGTCTTCATCAATAAAAAAGCCACAAATAAAATTTAGAAATGCAACCCAGTTCAGTAAGAATAATGCCATCCTCATATCAATCAAAGTTAAGTACAGTATCTGGAGTAGTAGTAACAAATATTTCTTTCAGAAATGTCATATGATTCAGAGTAAGGACTTTGCATTTAGAAATGTAAATATTAAACATTACAATCCACAAAAAGTTCCACAAAGGAAATGTCAGATAGAAAATAAGTACCTAGTTCTTAACAGTCTTACACAAAGCCTGCTCTAGCAAGCACATCACATTAGAGGCTAACATATAGCACAAAGGTGTCTGCAACCCCCCTGGGGCACCCCCCCCCCCATTTCCAGACACTGTGTAATAGAGAGCAAAGGAGGAAAAAAGAAAAGAATAAAAAACAGCAACAAAGTTACCATGTTAGCTTTTTTCACATTTCTCAAGTGTAACGCACTTATATTCCCAGAGGGCATGTGGTTTCATTTATTTATTAATTTTTATTTCTTTCAGCATGGCTTCCACTGTTCAGCTCACCCACAAGCAAACAACCCACTGAAATCCAGCTAATCAATACTGTAAGCCTACCACTGGTATTAATAAATGATGCATATGATTCAGACAGGCTAAAAAGCGCTATTTAAGCAAAATGTTTCTAAAAGGAAATCCACTTCAATAGTATTTTAAAAGAAAATAAAGCAATAAAGCACAACATTATTATATTGGTCAACTTGAGTGGCTTTCTGTGTAAATGACTGATTCAAAATCTAAAATAGTAGCTTCAGAAATGTCTGAGGATGATGAGAACTGATGAAGGTTTGTGTCAAAGTACGTCAGGAGTGGAATAAAAAGAACAGCAGTCAATAGGAACTGTAAGGCTTAACACAAATCAAATAGTACACAACCCGGATAAATCAGTTCTACTACAGAACAAGAACAGTGCCTTTTTTATCCTTCAGTAAAGAGACACTAAAAAAAGAGGCAATAAACCACAACCGATGTATTTCTAATTATCTATACAACATTTTTCTATTTATTCCTCTTTTTTTTGAGAATGATGATGATGATGGATATAAACTACATTTTAAATGTTTGGGATCAGTAGTTCTTTGATAGAAAGTAGCAATCCACAAAAATTAAGCAGCACAACTGTTTTCAACAATATTTCTAATATCACCAAAGGGATCAAGTACTGTTCGCTGAGGTCCACTTATAATGTAAAACATCATAATTCAGAAGTAATACACTATTTTCTGTCCTGTTTTTAACCCCCGTCATCTGAACGCTCTGACTGAATAGGCTTGGTGGATTGTAGAATTGAAAGTAAACGCCCACTGCTACAATTAGGTAACAGCTGTATCTTTGACAAGAGATCTACATTCCTAATAGATGGAGACTACTGTGATTTAGGTCAAAAATGCATAATTCAATATCAAACGATCTGTTATAACAGTCAAAGCAACACTGACCACATAATAAAAACAGTTTTTAGACTTATGAAAAAGTTTTGCAATCTGAAACTTAAAGGATGTTTTTATAGTACAATGACCTCTTATTTGTCAAAAGATCAAGGGAATTTTGGTTTCTCAGTTCATGACCCCTTTAAAATTATTTCTGGAGGACACGGAGCACTGGAGTAATCACAGCAGTTTCAAAAAAAATTCAGCTTTAGCATCATAAAAGACACCTTTCGGAAACATAAAAAAAAAACTGCCCCCAAACTTCATATACACATAAATCCAAATAATACATTTTATTCAATATATATCAGCTCCATCTGCACCTGCACTTTTGCCCGCATCCGTATTGAACCACACCAGTGTCCTTTTAAAAAGAACTCTCTAATAGAAAATGTTGGAACAGTTATTTTGTCCTTCATGTACATCATAAATCAATGCCATCAATTTTTGTGTCGAAGTCAATGTCACACAGCTCCTTTTGAACAGGGCCCAGTCAGCCATGAGCTTCGTTTAGGAAGCCTCCATCAGTAAACGAGTTAAACCTCAAGGGCAAAGCCATTATTAAAGTGTGCCGGCCTCATAGCTGTGCGAGTCAACTGCCCCCTGGCCCACGTCATTGGTTAAACTTAGCAGTATCTTTCAAACCCTGCGGACATATGTTACAATATTTCCCTTCTGTCAGGTTACAAGAGATCAAGACAGGGTCGTAATCCCTTTGTTGCTCGCGAACGGGGCAACGTGACACAAAGGAACATGAAGAGAGGGAGCAAAAAATGAAATGACAAAGACAGATGAATGTAGAGGCAGAAGCACAGAACAAAAGCGAGAAGGCACTTCAAATGCCAAGAAGGAAGTTATCGGGACAAAGCAGACAGAGAGAAAAAAGTGGCGTTTGACATCGCTCATCACTCTGCCAGTGATTGGGCATAATTATGGCTGGCAGAGTGAGCTTCCACTGCAAAGGCTGTCAACCGCCAGACAAATGATGGCAGAAGTTAAAAACAATGAAAACCATTCACGGCCATTACCAGCCAAGAGATGGCTCCTCAATAGCCCCATGTATTGCTTTATCAAATGCAGCACTGGACTTCAGTCGAAAACACATCAGTCAGTGCAGAAAAATAAGCCAATTGGATTGAGAAATATATTCATTTGCAGCCTCGCAATAGAGACTTTGCTGTTGTATTTTAATGAGCCCCATTTATTGAGCTGTGTGCATTGGGCAAGGAGTAAAACATTCTGGGATTATCTGATCTTGTCTTCCTTCCCAAACACTTTGTGGGAGTGAGCTGAATATAGATCCCTTTGCGTCTGTGGTCGCCATTATTCCCCGGAGTATGTGAGGGGAAGCAGAGTTGTGTGATTTTGTCTGGAACGATTGGCGGTTTTGTGAATGTCGGATTGTTGTGTTTATTCTCACTTCATGATCGCTCTGATCCCGCTCCAGCACGAGTATAACAGGTTAACAGCCCAATTAAGCGAGAATCTTGTGTTAAATACACAACAAACAGACTCTTTTGCAGACTAAATGAAATAAATTATTAAACTGTGAAACATTACTGGCAAGACAGCCATCAAAATACAAAAATGCTTCTTGAAAATAAATGATGGAGGGTATGAATGTGAGTGTGGGGATGACTAAAGATTCATTATGGCGTTCTGGCAAAACATTACCACATAACACATTTCTTTTACATTGTTACAAAAGATTTCTATTTTAAATAAATGCTGCTCTTTTGACCACCGTTTTCAAAAATATTAATCAGGACAACTGTTTTCAACATTGATAGTAATATGAAATGTTTCTTCAGCACCAAATCAGCATATCAGAATGACTTATGAAGGATCAATAAAATGTATTAAAATATAGATCATTAAAATAGGAAACTAAATAATAAATAATAATTTCACAAAAATAAATACAAATAAAGACAGCCTTGGCGAGCAGAAGAACCTTTTTTTTCAAAAACAAATCATATTGAGCAAAAACAGTAGTTTAGTGCAAATTTCGAGACATTGAACTGAACTGAAGAGAATGCAGAGAGAACGAGAAGCAGAAAAAGGAAAATGACGAGTAGAGCTATACTGCATTTTACAATGCACCCTTTGTTTTACATTATATAATTCAACCCAACACATTCTTGTTTTCAAACAGAACATTTTATTCTGCTGTAGTCCAGAACTAAGAAAGAAACACTTGTACACACAAAGGGTGAAACACTTGTGCATATAAAAACAATACTGTATGGTTCATCTCATTTCTAACATGAGGTGAAATTTCTGCAAATATAAATATTAAATGAGTATGAATTGTAATGTGCACATTTACAGATGTTGAAATGCTGTACGGTTGGACAGAGAAGAAAACAGTGTATGTGAACGTAAAAATGAAAAAAAAAAAAAACTAATTTGCAACATGCATTAAATCTGAGCTTCCGGCACAAATGAGACTTTGCAATAGGGTGATGTTCTACAATGGCAAGTGCCTGAGAGAAATTCAATGATGATGACTCCTAAGATGGAGCATGCTGAACCACATTCAGCCACTGGTTAGCCACAGGCTGCCCTGGAGATTGTGTCATCAGACTCCCAGCACCACATGATAAGCTGACCCAGACAGTAAAACATCACTGTACAACTGCTTTATTAAGAGCCATCTCTGGTGATCCGATTGCAAGTGGTCAGCACAGACAAACTGTTGTTTACACTTGGTAGTAACAAGCATATCTAATATTTCTCTCCTGACCGCTTGAGAACCGATACCAAAGGGAAAGCCTTTAATGTTGGGACTCAGTGTCACACAAAATAAAAAAAAGTGTAACTGCACTGCACCGCAATCTTTTCTTGTGTTTCCTTCACTCTGCATCTGCTATCCTCCATTTGAACCTTCTACTGTGATAAAATACACAAACAGTATCCAATCATCCCCTGCATGTTTGTTTCTGTTCATTAAAGTGTTTTGATTACTCATCTGTTTAGAGAGGCTTCTTTTCTGTGTTGAGTACTTAATTTGCCACATCCATAGTTTTATAACTGCTTGTAATCTCACTCTCACCAGATAAACAGGAAACAATTAACTCTCCATACAGGAGATAACCATGATGGCGAATCACGGGCTGAACTGAAGGTTATAAGAACTGAGCTTGCAATACTCATCATGAACGGAACAGCACACAAGAGCTCACATATGGTTCTGTAAGCAAGGTCAGGATTCTCATTAGTGCTAAATGAAGTCCAACTAATCTGCTGCTCGTCTCTCTAATGGAAATCTCACAGCCACAACAAAATAGTTGGCTTGTTATTTAATGGTGCACTTCATAAGTAACTTGTTTTTGTTAAAAATGTATAGAATGAGTAATGGTACTCTAGCAAATGCACAATAGAGAATGACACAAAAGAGGAGAAATTGTTGAATAAAGTCATTATTTTTGTTTTCTTTGCATACAACAAGTATTCTCATAGCTTCATAACACTATGGTTGAACCACTGTTGTCACATGGACTATTTCAACTATTTTTTTACTACTTTTCTGGGCCTTGAATGTGTCAGTTGCATTGCTGTCTATGCAGGGTCAGAAAGCGCTTGGATTTCATAAAAAAATATCTTAATTCTAAATGATAATTTGACTGGATATCCCCAGAAATAGCCTTTACCACATTAAATATAAACTATATTGGGATATGCATATGGTTATTGTGATATAAAATGACATAATCTGTGATAAGATTTTAGTCATACCACCCACACCTAATACAAACTAGAATAATAGCAAATCTTCTGTGTAGTTCTGTAATTAAGTATCATTATTTTGAAAAACGCATGTGGTAAAGTTAATCTGTCTGAGGTCAAAAAGTCTGCTTAGACTGGAGAAGTTGTTTTAAAAAGTCGCAGTATGTTTTTATAGTACATAAACTTTTGCTTTTAAAAGTTTCCAAGAAATAATCCCTTTAAAAACAGCTTTAATTTATTCATTTGATCTCGTTAAATATCAAAACAGCCAGCTGTAAAAGCGGTTTTGGTAAGTGACATAGATTATTGGTTAATGCAGGATAAGCAATGACATTTTTGTACAGCACACATTGCTTTAATGCCTGCTAAGTGCAACATTAACAATTCAGGCTATACCTTCCTCTGGAGTGACATCCAAGCATATGCTCCCTGACAACATTCGCAGTAACATTCTTTCATGCTGGGAGGTATGATCATAGCCTTTCATCCTTCATTTTCCCCAGTCCCAGAAAACACAGTGGCATTTAATTCCTCCGCAGTGAAATAGGAACCTGGCTCCTATTAACTGAGTCCAAGAAGCATTATGGTTTTTACTGCATGCAGCCTTAGAGATGAAAATGAAGAGGCTGGGTCTGTTGGGTTTAAAATATGAATTGGAGTTCTGGGTGGCATTTATTGCACTTTATATTTTCTCTGATGGTAGTAAAACTCATCTTTTGCTGGGTGCAGTGTGGTTTGGAGGAGTAGGGCTGTAAATTAACAGGCACAGGCTGGTTCTAAGAATCACTGAGCCCAGTAATTAAACAGATCGCTGGATCCCTCTGTCCTAATGAGAATGGCAGTATTGGAGATGCTTTGGAGGACTCGGCATCCAAAAGCAATCCCAAACCCAATACAATACACATTATTGTGCTGGCAAGCTATGTTGTTTGAGCGATCTCAAGATAATCTTAACATCACTGAACAATTCTCATGACACTGAATCTGAATTCAACAACACTGATTTCAGGAATTCTGGCCCAATCTATACACAAACGAACCTCTCCAGGCTCTTTTCACAAATCATATTTTGGGCTTTTTGCCCTTTTTATTAGCTAAAGCAGACTAGGGTGACTTGGGAAAAAAAAGTGAATAAGATCAGGATATGTTGTAATCTGGATACAGGTAATACAATTTATTTTCTTTAAAAATCTACAATGCACAAAGCACTATTAAAGAACTGAAATCAAGACCAACACCAATAGTTGTGGTGCATAACTTGAAATTACAGCAATTTAATAATAATCTGAAAGCCATCATAAATATAGTTTACATTTTCTGTGTATTATTAAAACATTAAAGCTACACTTTAAATACAACAAAGATGCATGATCACTGATTTTGCCTTAAATAAAAAATCTTTCACTTTTGAGCAATTCAATATATCCGTTCTAAATAAAGTATTAATTTCAAATAAATAAAAATAAATAAACAAATAAATAAATACAATCCACCATCTACCTCACACAGATAGATAGATCAATCCATTTTCATTGAATTACCTATAAAAGTTCCTTGTTTCACTGCAGAGAGAGTAAATGACAAGTATTAAACAGCATCCTGTGAATCATTTTCTCTACTCTTCTTTAATGGTTTTTAGCTGCCAGCTCAACTTGTGTCACACCTGCTCTTAACTTGCACCCATGAAGTCTCTCTCTCTCTCCTCCGGTACTGACCTCTAAATCAGATTTGTAAAGGTTGTTAGCAGGCCTGCTGTGGCAGACAGACAGAGGAAAAGAACCCATGCTAACCTACATTATTAATCCTGTTTGTTCATGTAGCTTCACTTCTCACTAAATAGCTCTCTGAAATGAGTGAACCAGGCGAGGGAGAAGCATCCAGCCGCTGTTTTCCTTTCCTCATCCCTCCAACTCGTTCTCTGTCTAATTAGGCAGCAGTACAGACATCACCTGTCTGAGCGGTGCAGTTGAAGGCATGAGTTTATGAGCTCAGATAATGGACATATGGGGGTGGGAGAACGGATGAGTTGAACACAGGGAGAACATCTGTGCAACAGGACCAGTCAGTAAATGTATGCGAGTGAGTGAGTGAGTACAAGTACCTTTACAATTACAATTGATGAATCTATTAACTGAACTGATAAATTAATTACCAGAAAGCATCAATTATAAATCTCTGAATAAAATACTGTCTATTAACATTAAAAACAGTGCAGACAATTAACAGGCATGATGGTGGTTCTTCAACTTTCAATAAATAATCATGTGTAAAGCTTACTGTAAAGTGTTGCCAAAAACCATACATTTCCCAAACATTTGAAAGTTAGTGTACATCTAAAAACAATGACAATACATAGGCTACAGTAGGTTTATATGTTGCCCCACGGCACGCAGTGAATTATGCGAGGTTACTAATTTTGTGACAAACTAGGTATCTGACAAGCTTCTTATTCAACTTATGTGATTTAGGGTTCATCTGCACAACAAAAAGTTTAAAATTATTTTTATATTACAGTTGCATAACTGTGCTGCTTAAATTATTTCTCTCAGACAGCAACGGGTGGATACAAATAATTTTTCTAGGTTTTTTTGTCTTTTGTTTGGGTGCAGACACTGCATTATTGCTTCCCATAAGTATTCTCTTTGTTACCTTTGGAATCCTCCGTGACCCACAGATTTGTCTTAGTCTAATAGAGGGAGCCTTTGAAGCTGCTTTAATCATTTGATCAGATTGTCATGGTAACATGTTGACAGTAATCGTGCTGACATGTGTGCTGATCATGGGGTGTTAACAGAACAGAACAATTTCACACTCATCAGCCACATCAATCACACACTACATTTCTGCCTTTGATGTTCCATAAGAAAACCTTTTACATGGACTTTTATGGAGCGAAACAAAGATCTAGGTGCAAACCTCTATTGCTTTTCCTTAAAGAGATCTGAAAATATCACAAACAGTCAAAAACTGAACTGTCACAAGGCCTTACTGTCATCTGGGCCAGCAAACTCAAAGAAACTCATTGCTAAAGGGCAATGTGATTTACCATGCTCAGCTTAGTGCCAGCCTCAGAAGTTCATATTCATATTCAGTGCACCTTTCTCTTCACTGCTCCTTATATCTCTATAGTCACAAAAACTCTCAACTGTCCTTTTTCAGGAGTCTCCTCTTAGAATTCTCTTGACTTAAGAATAATTTAAAAGGGGAAATTGGCTTCTGTTATACACCACAGTATCTACAGTACCAATAATTATTCATTATAAGCCTTCTTGTAACTCAGTAAAGCTACTGTATGTGCTACCAACATCGAGCATGGGTTCGAATCACAGAAAAAATTGACTGATAACTGCTAAACTGTGTATCTTGAATTCAGTGCAAGTCGCTTAGGATAAGTGTCTGCAAATGTATTTTTCAAATGTCAAAATTTATTTAATATAGGCCTATTCGATAAATTCAATAAAACTGTATGAAACAAACAATGAAATAAATAAATGCTACAAAAAAGTCGATTCAGTTACTCAGCTATTATAAATATTATATTATAATGTTTTTATAATTATATAAGTATTATTATTATAAAACCACTTATCATTAAAAATACATTAAAACAGTGGTTTTCAACCTGTGGGCCACGATGGTATTGCAGGTGGGCCGCCAATTACTATTAAAATTTTTAATAACATTAATATATGTAAAAATGTCTGTCATAACATAATACCATAATTTCATATATATAATTAAATAAGAAAAAAAATTAATATTAAACTCTAACTATGCTTCCACTATTCGAGCTTGCGGATTGGTTAAAGAATAAACTGCCAATTTATCTTAGATATTTTTGCTGCATTATGTTACAGAACAACAGCAGTTGTGCCAAGCGGTGCCATGCAGCCAAAGTTATTTTCTGTTCATTGCCAGTTCATTCAATAAAGACAGTGAACAATCTAGCTTCTGAGTACTAAGTTATTAACTGAACAATAGCGGGGTCAGTTAATTTGTTTGCAGTGGGCTGCGCAAACATATGTTTTGGGCTGTGTGGGCCGCGAGCTGAAAAATGTTGGGAACCACTGCATTAAACTATTAGTGGTTTTAAAATTAATCAAATCTAATCTAAATGCAAAAATAGGTGCAGAGGAGTATGGACAATTACACCAGGCCAATAACCATTATGGTACCAATATAGCATGAAATATAAACATAAGATGCTAAATGTTATTAAAGAAATGTTCATGGTAAGATATGAATAATATGTAATCTGCATATGTAATGCACAGCCCCTGGTTTGCTTTTAAAAAATTATGACAGCAGCAATATGATAAAAAGACGCCATGGTTTAATAAAAAAATGTTGTGCATTATTCGTCCAAAAGCAATGTAGTCTGCTATCCTATTCTTTTACACTGCCTCTCAATTTCTCAGCAAATTATCACTTCCCATCACCCTGACACATCCACCCTCACCTTTACTCAAAGTGATCTCACCATACTACCATGCAAACTCACAACCGTTTAATATCATTTAACAAGTATGATTGAGGTTATCAGCATTGCAGGGTGAAAGGGGAATATTTATGTTAAGAGTTTAAATGCCGTTCATCTGAATGCAGTTGAGCTCCAGTATACATGTGCGAGAGAAAAGCTGAGAGAGTGTAAAAAAAAAACAAAAAAAACAAGAGCAACAGGCAAAAAAAATAAATAAATAAATGACTGTACTGTAACAAAATTGGTTTCTGATAATGACGAGATTGTGCACACAAACCCGTTAGATGGAGCACCTCATTTATAGCCATGTCCCCTGCAGTGAAAGCTTGAGAAGCCCCCCTACAGTGAGAACATGACGATGAGTACTTGGAGAATAGATGTGTTTGAAAATGTGCTCTCATTTGTAGGCCTTTAGCATTAATACACACACCTGGGAGCTAAAGCCTGGATGGGCGCAGTGTGTATAATTCATTACAGATCGAAAGAATGCCTAATAACCCTTTTATTTCAGCTACCGGAGTGCAATCATGTCCTCCCGCAGCTGACTGGCTCTTATCTTGGTATCCCATGGTCATTCTGAAGACCAGCCAGTTAATCCAATACATTACAAATGCAGAACTCACCCGAGACGAGGCTGTTTACACCTGGATTCACCGGAACAAGTACGAGCCGAGTTGTTTTTTTTTGCTGAAATATGCACAGTGTTTAATACAATTTTCATTTAATATTCTAGGATAGCGTACAAGGAATTCTTTCCATCTGAAAGCTTGCAAATAATGGAGGAAATAGAGTGCATGGCTCTCTGCTGTCTTCTGGAGCTCAGAACTAAAGGCACAAATCATCTTGCATGCAATTAAATCATCGCATTAAAATTAGAGGAAATTTTAGATTTTAGAATTTTAGAAATTTTAAGTCTTAAGTCAATAGCCAAAAAAAAAAAAACAATGATTAATTTTCCTTTATGCCAAAAAATCTTTAGGATATTGATAAAGATCATGTTCCATGAAAACCGTAATATGCATTGCCAAGAACTTAATTTGGACTTTAAAGGTAATTTTCTCATTATTTAGATTTTTTGGCACCCTCAGATTTCAGATTTTCAAATATTTGTATTTGTATAATAGCAGAATTGTCATTTTGGTTGAACTATTAATTTATCAGTAATGTGACTAAAACAAGATATAGATTTCAAAACGATATCAATCTTTTATTTATATTACCATAAAGTATAAATTAACACATTATTGGCTTTTTAGGCCCTGCTTGTCTTGTGCCTTATCTTTTTTTTTTTACCTCTAAGAGGCTTAGATTGCCAGTTTGCAAGATGTTTGCTTTAACCTGGGAAAACTGTCAAGCAGTCCAACCATCAATAATCTCAGTTTACCATTTTCTGTCACAGTTCGACCAGACATTATGCATAAAATAAAAATACCTCTGTGACTCACACAAAAATGTGCTTTTGACTGACAGGAAGCTGGCTACATTTAACTCACTTCCAGAGATTCTGCAACCTTAACTTTAAAAACCACAGGATGATAAGCACCTCAATAAATAATCAAATAAATACAGAGCATAATGTGTTGACAGGCAGGTGAAGTCTCAGTCATAACAAATCCAGTTTGTGTGCAATAATCACCCACCCTTCTGCGGTAGATCCATGTGATCAGGAGCTCACGGACCACGTTTTCCACACAATGTTATCCTTCAGTGAACTCTGATCTGCAGGTCTTAAAGAGAGTCACGTGTTGTTCGCCTTTGATGAACAGACTGATTATGTCATCAAAGTAGAAGCACATATAGAGCCTAGATTAGAAAATAATTACCAGTAAGGAAGAAACAGACCCAGGAGATCCAATCTAAGAAGCATCAATCCAGACTGATCTACTGTAGATATTCATAAACTACAAAGAGATAAAAAGCTCTAGCATAGTATGAAGGAAGTAGATCAGGAGCTAATAATAATCACTTTCGTGGACAATACTATTATACATATTTTTTATCAAAAGTCATTAATGTTTTCAAAAATGAACAAACATGGTAATCATAAAGTTCAGATTCCTCTTATCTGTTAAAAGTTCCAATTTAACAATGTTAGTTATTGGAAAAAAAATAGGAACAATTGCTATTCACCAGCAATGTATGAAATGCTTTCAATAAAATAAATGGGTGGGGGGGGGGGGGCTGGTTTACACAGACTTTTAATGACTTCTCACAAGTTTTTTTTTTTGTTTTTTTTGAGGAGCAATATAAATGCCATCCAGTAATTAGCCTCAACTATACCATATACAAAACAATTGTAAGGGAATCAGGTCAATTTAGCTCAAAGGGAATCATTTAAGATCTTAAAGGGAATTTGAACAGAATCACTGTTTCACGCCCTGCGATTCACTGAACGAGCCGTTTAACATCAAATCTGCGCTGGATATTAATATCCAAACTATAGTGAAAACACTATCAATTAGCACAGTAGCCGATCTTGTGGCAGTTTAAGACATTAACTTGTAAGCACAAAACACAAGATACTTCTCTTTTCAATATGAATAAGGCTTTATTAGATAAATCTAAGACATATAAACTAATCCAACAATAAACGCACGCACTCACACATTCACACAAGTTGCAGGAAGATCGAAAGTTAGGGAAAGATGAGTTTAAGAGAATGGAAATGTGGAATCCCAAGTTTACAGCAATACGTGAAATTGCATAGACATGAACAGCCATCAATCACTTAATTACCCTCGCATTGAGTTCCTCAATGAGTTAAAAATTATATTAGATACACCAGTACAAATGTCTGAAGGTACATTGCCTGTGTAAAGGTGTCCCTTTGTCGTCATTGAAAGGGGTTTTCCCCATGTCACTGATTGGTTGGAAGTTCAGTAGTCGCTGAAGTGATGTCTTGGGAAGCCCGTGGTTGGGCGTTGGCTGAAGTCGTGGAGTTGTGTGGCTGGTTGAAGTTGAATGGGCACTCGAGGTCAGACGTCTGAGACTCGACGTTACAAAACTTAACTCAGAACACGAAACTCTCAAACGGAAAAGAAAAGAAGTAAAGTTTGATGAGACTATGTGGTGTTTCTTCTCATCGTGCCTAAGTAGCAGCAGGCGTGCAGGCCGAAGCACGCTGGAACCGCGCTCAAAGAACAGTGATGACTAAAAGCATGGCTAAAAGCTAAAGCTAAGAAGCAAAGCAAAAAGCGAACTAAAAGCAGGCATGACTAAAAGCAGAAGCATAGCTAAAAACTAAAAGCCAGATTTTATGGTGTCCTGAGTATTTAAACTGGCCTGTTGGCCACACCTCAAATGTTGTCTTGACCAATCAGATATTGTCTTGGCTGGGGGTATCATAAACCATATGTTATCTTATCAAGCACATGTTCCGAATCTTCCGCTCTTGCAATCATTTTGGACATGATTCCTATAACAAGAATATGATACATTTGACAAATAACTGATGGTCATGACTGTTTCAAGCTAACAGATTTGAATACATACATACTAGACATGAATATGTATCCTTAAGCTATCCAATAGTTATTAAAAGGCATACACAATAAGTGATTATAACATGATAGTCAAATGTGTGGGTTACATATAAATGAATATGGAGTGAAGCGATGGACTGATGTTCATTTATAAGTCTTTTTGAGTTCATTTTGGTCCATATATATGTTTTCTGTGCCATTTTCTTTGCCATTATCTGACAAAGATTTCTGTGGAGACCAGAGGTTCAAACCCCCCCCCCCCCCCCCCCCCCCCTAGGAATTTCAGTTTGGTTCTGCTAGGTGGGTGAAGTGTTTAAGGATATGGTGTATAACTCTCATGGGTTTACATGTGATGTCCGGCGTTGCATCTCAATTTTGACAATTTGACAATCTCTTCTCCAAATTGAAATTGTCAATAATTGTTCTAGTGGTGTTAATGTTGAAAGCTGTTTTGTGAAAGAGTTGGTTGGTTGGTTATCTTGCTTGGGACTTGTGGCACAGAATGTTTTATGACCTCCGGTTGCCTTCCTGAGGAATTTGGCTCATGTTTCAACCACAGTTCTGATCGACTCTTTAATTTGTCTGATTCGGGTCATATCCGCTACACAATGGTTAAACAAAAAACTATTCTGGTAACATATTTCAGTCACACTTTATATGAAGGTCCAATTTTCAATATTAACAAACCATTAACTATGACCTTTGCCTCAATAAACTCCCAATTAGCTGCTTATTAATAGCTGGAAAGGTAGTTGTTAAGTTTAGGTATTGGGTAGGATTAAGGCTATAGAATATGGTCATTCAGAATATGTGCTTTATAAGTACTAATAAACAGCTATTATGCTAATAATAGGCATGCTAATAAGCAAGTAGTTAATAGTGATAACATACTTAAGTGTTACCCATATTTCAGTCATTAATATTGATAAGATCTTTAACTACATTATAATATGAACAAGTCAGTAAGTACACTGGTAAAAAAATTTTTGGAATTCCCAATCATGCAGATTACTATTAAAATGATTGCAGTTTGTAACGATTTAAGCAAATTCTAAAATTTGCAGAACTACAGATTGCATCTTTATGTATTTGATTCACAGTCAGTCAAGAACTGACTCATTACAGTATTTTGTCTTACAGTTCATTAGTCAACGGTTTACCAATAGAAATGATAAATGTCTTACAGCTATATCCAGTGATCAAAAATAAGCTTAGTTACTTAAAAAAAACAACTGTTTAAACCCCCTTGTTGCTGAGAAATATAATGTAGTGATTCAGTACCAAAGCTGTTTTATTCATAAAAGTCACAGGGCAGTGTTGACAACAACAAGTGGTGTGTGTGTGTGTGTGTGCACATGCATCAATTAAAGAAAACTTAAGGAATTTAAAAAGTTTAAAAAACAACTTATCTCTGTGAACCCGAGTGTCTTTTAGATATTTTTATTTACATTCATCTGTGTGTACTAAAACAAAAACGTCAAAAAATGAAGTATGAAAAAAACAACAGAAATATTTAGTATTCTGCACTGTTTGCACGATAATAATTACAGATTTGTATCTGAACATTTAAAACAATTCTGTTTAACAGAACTAATATGCTAGCTTTTGCTTGAATATTCTCATGTGTCATGTTCACTTGTTTGTTCATCTGCAATCATATTGTCATTTTCATTCAGCTATGATAAAGGCACTTTCATTTCCACACCCTATAGGCCTAGAGTGTCTAAACCTCCTCCATGGTCTGTTTCAATTGTGTCTGAAAAGTAAGATAATATGTTTTATATAGCAGATATTAATACAGCAGATTCCACCCTAATCATTGCCTGGGTTGCCTACGTAGTGCATGTGTGGGCGGAATTATCAATAGGGGTGAGACCCTTTTGGGGTAGGGGCACGTTTGTTTTGGTGATTTGAAATATCAATTTGGCTACCTGAAATCACTTACTCCACCTTTAACCAGAAAAAAAAGGCAAAAGGTTCTCGACCCCTGCACTAGTATTTGTGTGTACTAATATTTATTTTGTATATCTGTCATCACATTGCGACTAAATGGCATCAGAAATGAATATGGATGACTTTGCACTTCTCTGATGTGCAGATGCAATCCCACCTGTCTTTCCTGTTTGACGCTCTGCAGCAGCACAAACCTATCTGCACACACAGTGCCGAATAATGACCCAATAGAGCAGTGATAGCAGCCGGTGACACTATCACACAGACCCAAAGAAAAGAAACCAGAGGAGCATCACATTTGTTTTCATGCTGGCAATAATGAAAGAACTTCAACAACCCCTCCTCTCACAAACATTTCTGTCTAATCCCACCACGCAAAGCCTGGACAAACTTTCATTCAACAACAAACAGGACTCAGTCATCTGAACCCCTGGTACTAGCCAGGTTTTATTATTTAAACCTCTTGCCATCATCATTTTATGTTTCTATACCAGTGTTTAAAGTATGACACTTTCCAAAAAAAAAGAAAAAAAAAAACAGTAGTTACATAATAGTATGAATATACAATTGAAAAGTATTCCAATCGGACTAAGCATGCATGGCATGCTGTTTTGTTGTAGGAACTCTAAAGAGAACCCAGCTCTAAACAGCCTCTTCATTGGCTTCCAAATGAAGTGCTTTTAAACAACCAGAAATTCTTCCACATTTGGGTTTTAACAAACAAGCCCTGAATTCTCATTTGGGTGGTAATTAATTACATTAAGGCTTTAATTAATGAACAGAAATCTCAGTTGGAGGCCAGAGCCCTGAGATTTTGAGTGAATGCTTTAATCAGAGGCAAAGTGGATCTTAGGGAGAGAGAGCAGTGTTTACTAATGGGGACCGGAAAACAGCTCTTACTTCACAAGCATTCTGTACCAACTCCATCCTGAATACATCACAGATTAGAAAAATAATGATGCGACCATGTATCCAAAAGGAATACTTTTTTTTTTGACCAAACTTTTTTTAAACTTACTAATGAACCATATTGATATAAAAGAAAATATGTTACATTTAAAAAATATTAAGTGCATTAAACATTACAATACAGGGTTTCGATAACTGGGGTCAATGTAAGAGAACTCCAGTGGGTTTGTGAGATGAATTTTTTTTAATTCAGTCATAAAAATGTAAAATAAAAATAAATTATGTTATAACAATCAAAATAAAACTGCGAGAGAAATGAACTAAAATTTTAAAGTTACTATTCACAGAAAAACGTTCCCCTCCAAATCTGATTTGCATATTCATGAGTCAATGTAGTATACAGTACAGTATAAACTTCTTATAATGCTTTTTTGTATGATTTCTTTCTTTGACAGAATCATTCACTTTCATTGTATGAAAAGCGCAATAACATTCTCTTTCCATGGAATGTTACTGCTTTTTTACGCTTCATGGAAGGAAGTCATTAGGTTTCAGAATGGCATGAGGGAGAGACAATGACAATAGAACTGGGTAAACTATTTATTTTCATTTGAAATTAAATTAAATTTTAATAGAAGATATATTTGGAATATGGGTATAACCTGACAAGCACAAACCCACACACAAACCCACGCTCAAATGCAACTCCACACAGTCGGATTCTAATGTGTGAATGTGAGAGTGATGTCATTACAGTCTCATCACGTTTGATACAAATGAGAAAGCCATGAAGAATGCACAGAGAAAATAAATTAACAGGAGTGTTACTTGAGATTCACAGGCATGTTCAGCATTGTTTCCAAAACAAAAGCATGAGTAAGGTACGCACTTCTGATAAGAAATAACTACGGCTAAGCCATCCTTAAAACTCCTCTCACACTGCTGTAAGAAACTACTCGCTCATCTGTTTCAGGAGTGAAGAGACTGCACCTCTGAAAACAAGCAAACTAGGGGAAGCAGAGGAAAGCAAGAAAAATCCATCAGCTATTCCAACAGCAGGGGAGATTCATTTCTGTTGTACAAAAAGAAACACACGTGTGTACGCAAACACACACTCACAGAGGAATAGCATATGGGAGCAGGCTCAGAGAGCGCGACTGAGCAGATGTGGATTTGATAGCGTTCGGTTGCTCAGTCTGGTGAAACCCAGAGGCTGTGTGGTGGCATTGTGTCGTTGTCAGCAAGATGAGCTGCTGCAATATGCCCCAAGTCAAACACAAACTCTATCTATCTATCTATCTATCTATCTATCTATCTATCTATCTATCTATCTATCTATCTATCTATCTATCTATCTATCTATCTATCTATCTATCTATCACTAGCTTCTGGTCTAAATTATAGGGAGCCATTTTACATTGCTAGGTTACAATTAACAACAGAGCCCAAACTTAAATTAAATTACTTCAACTTAAATTGGATTATTATTATTATTATTTTAAACTATAATAATAAACACTCAAATTAAAAATGTATGTGCAAACATGTAATTTGGACTGAATGCAGTTTTTAAATTAACTAATACAATTGATATTTGTTGTTGAAATATAATCATTTACACAGGGGCTTTCATAACTTCATAAAATATTTATTTAAACATACATTAAATAATTAAGACATCACTAACAGGTAAAGTAAAATATAATGAACTAAATAATCTAAAATCCCTCGAAATACTCTTCTGTAGACTTCTTTTCTCTAGCAAACAGCGAGCTGTGGACCTGATGACTTGCCTGAGGTAAATGAAATGCTACATGACATTTTGTTTACAAGCTGTTTTATTGACATCTTTCCAAAATTGAAACACTGATTGAGCGATTACATGAGAGGTTCATTCGTGTTTATTTTATGCTAAAACTAATAAAGATAAAGGGAACATTACGCGCACACACGCTCCACTCTGGACTTTGAAATAAGGTGTTAATAGTGATCTGTCATGCCTCATCAATGAGCACGAAAACGTTCCTGAAAAATTGTAATGATTTGTTCATTTGTGTATATATGTATGTATGTGTGTGTGAATTAAATAGACATTTCTAGGTGGCATTTCAAGCATCTGTCTAGATCACAGTCAACCCAAATTGTGACCTTAGTGTTCAAGTCAGCTCATTAGTGCACTCCCATTAGTACCTCCTGAATATTTAATATCAGACCCACTTTAACTAGAGGCAGAAGAAACTAATGAAGTGGGTTCTTCTCTGAGCTGAGTCCTATGACATGCAACTAAGTCCTATAACACGCAACTAAATGTGTAGTGGTCTAACCCTTTCATCTTGCATCGATCTGACAAGCGTAAACACCTGTGACTTGATCTGGTATTTCTATTCCATCCTTTCTAACTTGATTATCTTCTTACCCATCATGAGGGAATGATAGTTTAAAAGTATGAAATTATCAGTGTGAAAAAAACATGGTCTGTTACATACGCTGGTAACTGACAGTCTCAATAGACAGAGCTTACAAAGGAAAATATGCGTGGAGCCGCAAGGCAAACAGAGAAGTAGATCATTCGCCTCTTTTCAATGTTTTTATTGAGTTAAAAAGAAGAATAACACATGGATGTAGGTTGGGTTTTAACACATGATCAGCAAAGAAAGCACACACAAAACTTAGTACACAACTGATTGGTAATGTTAAAGGCAAAGACAGGGAAACAGGGAAAAATAATGAAGTAATATGGTTGTGCATATAGTTAGGATAACAAAATAATATGCTTATCAACTTCATTAAAACAGGCTAAGAGAACACAATGCATCCCATGTCATTTGCCATTGGCTCAAAAGCAAACCATCAAATTGAATTCTATGGTATTTTAATCTGGCACTTTAATCTGGCACTGGTTGAAGCTTGCTAAATCAGGCAGAATAGCATAAACATATAACATTCTATACAAGAAGGGTAAACACAGCCTCGTGACAACAACATGTTTTGAATTGTAAATTATTGGTTTAATAAATAAGACAAATATCATAATAAATTGCAATGTTTGATATAAGGTTGTTCTGGTTAAGACACTGCTTGGATGCCACTTAACATTAGAGATGCACAATATTAAATTTATCAGCCGTTAATTATCATTACGGCATATCAGCTAAAAAATGTATATATTGTACAATGGATTCTATTTCCATTCCCTTTAACCTTCGCTCTCATTTAAATTAGATATTTGAAGTTACCTGGACTTTCAATGGAATGACAAAAATCTCTCAAGTTTCATTTAAAATATATTTATTTATGTTTTGAAGATTAACCAAAGTCTTATTGGTTTGGAATGACATGAGAGTGAATAAATAAATAAATAAATAAATAAATAAACACAGATAATTTAGTAACACTAATAAAAAAGGTGAGGTGGTGAGGTGAGGTGAAGTGACATTCAGCCAAGTATGGTGACCCATACTCAGAATTTGTGCTCTGCATTTAACCCATCCGAAGTGCACACACACAGAGCAGTGAACACACACACACACTGTGAGCACACACCCGGAGCAGTGGGCAGCCATTTATGCTGCGGCGCCCGGGGAGCAGTTGTGGGTTCAATGCCTTGCTCAAGGGCACCTAAGTCGTGGTATTGAAGGTGGAGAGAGAACTGTACATGCACTCCCCCCACCCACAATTCCTGCCGGCCCGGGACTCGAACCCACAACCCTTCGATTGGGAGTCCGATTCTCTAACCACCAGGCCACGACTTCCCCACTCTATATATGTCAGAGGTCGCACGCCTCTGGAGCAACTAGGGGTTAAGTGTCTTGCTCAGGGACACACTGGCGGTTCACAGTGGATTCGAACCCGGGTCTCCCACACCACAGGCATGCGTCTTATCCACTGCGCTAAGACCACCCCGAGCAAAATGAGCAAATCACGAAATGAATATCAATTTATCATGCTGTACTGTACATTTATACTGTAATTCAAAATGTAGCATACAAAACAATTTACTTTTCTATTTTTATTTATTTAGATATAAAAAAATGTATCTCTACTTGATGTCCAAATTAAATTGTAGCTCCTTAAGTAAAACCAATTGATAAATTGTCTTAGTTTACCTTGGTAACCACACATTTCCTGGCTTAGCCTGACACCATACACATCTCATTCCCACTTCCTCCTCCTCTTATTCACCTTACCATTGACATCCTTCCAATTTTCACCTGATTTTTTCTTGCACATTTGACACCTGCTTATCTCACCATATCACTGCTTCCACCCTTTCCGTGTAGTTTTGATCCATTCGAACCGCAAAGCCTCCTGTGGCTCACTAACAAGCTCCCTCCCGCTCTTAAAGATCACGAGTGCTCCAATTTATTTCTGCCATTGCACATCTTCCATCACTGATATCTCAAGCAACAATCCTACCAGTAGCCTTTCTCTCTACATCGACCACTTTATTCCAGAGCTGTCGTTTTCTTCTTCGGTCCAGCCTAGTTCACTAACCAAGTGCCTTACCCTTGCCACACTCTCGCACCCTCGGGTAACTACTTCCCTCTTTCCCTGTGGCCACGTGACCCTTCTCTTCTTCTCTGCGCTGGCCAGCACAGAGCACTAACAGGTGCCCTACCCAGCTAATTAACAGCATGCGTCCTCGAGTGGCTTTGGGACGGCTCATTTGCACACGGTGGGAACCCTTTCTAATTGCATTTTCAGCAGGCTGATTAAAACCAAGCCATAAATCACTTACTGCAGCTGACTTTGAATTGAGCCATCAGGCTTGGCAGTGTGAAAACAACGCTAGTTTTCCACCCAGTATGGCGTTTGTCACAGCCACACAGACACAAAGCCAGGACTCAGGCTCTGTTGTAGAGTTTTGTAGAGTGGTGTCTTTGAGATTCTGCTACATTTAAGAAAGCAAATATCACCTTGTTCCTCACTTTGTAGATTTAATTAAAGAGGGATCTACCGGCATTGATTCAGTTGAGGCATTTGCACTTGAGGAGATAAAGAGAAGGAAAAAGCGAGAGAGCGGACAGGAGGGAGAAAAAAACCTGCCATCAGATACCTCTTACTCTTTACACAGCCTGTGTAATGAACCAGGTCTGTCCAGATCCTTTGTTAATGAGGAGAAATCCCTGGTGCCAAACTTTCAATCTGTATGGACACACTGCACAAGCATATAAATGCTGTCCACACTTATTAATTTAAAACCATGAGTGTCTCATTCTATGAAAAGTAATTTACTGACATGTCATTAAAATATCAGACAGATCAGCTCTGCATTTGCTCAAATCTTGTGATATGACTTTTCTTTCTTTCTTTTTTTTTCTTTTTTCTTTTTTTTTTCTTTTCCATGGCAACAAACATAAACTGCTAAAACTGGAACATTGACAATCAATCAATACAATTAAGATAAAAAGAGTGAAAGAATGTACTCAATCATATAGCTAAAAGTTCTCTTTCATGACTTGTGGCCACAATTGGAGCTGGGTAAAAATTGTCTTAAATAATTATCTTTACAACTATTAGGATAGCAATCCTAAAATAATAATAATAATAATAATAAAACAGGAAACAGGAAGAGAGGACGGGACATATCGAGCAGCCCTGCCCCCTTTTTAAAGTAGCCAATAGCGTTTTGAATATGTCTGCTCGGTAAAGCTACCCCCTAGATTCAATATAAAACTCTAAGTAAAAACAAAGTAGTGGTCATCATAATCATGCTGAGGCTGTGTAGATCTAAATATTTTTAATAAATGCCGAATTGTGCATATGATCTGCTCTGTGCTATGATGTCTCTGGACTGGAGCCAAAGTCCGGATCACACTGTGCGCGCCCATGGTTCGCATGAAACAGCGTGAAACCAGACCTAATTTGCACCAGTCGAAAGCATATTTACACTGAATTGTTACCTATTACCTACACTGTGCACTACGAGGTATTCACTGTACAGGAAATACTACACTGTGAACAAGTGACTGGTCTATAGTTATAGTGCAGGAGGCGGGCGCTTTAGATTCTAGAGAGCATTTGATTGGTCAGAAGATTTAATGAGAAGATGAAGTATGATGTGACATCAAAAAAAATTGTTGAGCCGTTTTGGCAGAAGAGATGAACTGCAAGCTTTGAATGCTTATATCTTCTAAATGCGAATTTTATCACTGTTTGGGAGCACACTACCTTAAAGATAACTTTAACACTAACATATTGATGCTAACTCCCAAAAATCTTTCATTTTAAATTTCATGGGGACTTTAACATCAAACAATGCAACCAGAGTACCCTGATTCTCTTATCAGAGTTATCATTATGAATCAGTCTGAAACACTGCTCGTTTATGAATTAGAGCATTGGTAAAGAGATCATTTCTTTTGTATTTAAGAAAAATGGCAAGAAAAAAATTAAATATACCCAAATCAAATCGAATCAAGGTCTTGTGACTCACAAACAATTCAATAAGTATCAATAACCAGCCCTACATGCACAATCATTCTTTCCAATTAAATTTGGCTTATTGGTCATGCTGGATGCTGTTCGATTTCAATCCAAAGGCTCCAGATGTCAAATTCTGCCACATTGCCAGAATCATAAAGGAGTGATTTGAGGAACATTGGTGAATTTCTGTTAATGCCACCTTAAATTAACCCAATCAAAAAGCGGGTTTGCACAACATCTCCACCACCTCGCAATATACAGGAACTGGAGGACCTGCTATTGACATTATGACATCTTTGCTTCATTGAATCAATGCTTTGATGTTCGGCCACTGTTTTGTGGGATAAAGGAAGTCACACAGGTTATTAGATAGGTGGCCATAATATAATGGCTCATCGGTGTATATTAAATGGATAGTTCAGCCAGAAATGATAATGCTGTTATACGCGTTAATCGACTCCAGAGGGTTAATTACTCATCCTCATGTCATTCCAAACCAGTAAGACCTACCACATTCAAGGCAAAGAAAGGTACCAAGGACATTGACAAAATGTGACATCAGTGGTTCAACTGTAATTTTATGAAGCTATGAGAAAATGCTTTGTGCAAAAGCAACTAACAAAATGGTAAAACAATTGTGTTAATAAATAAAATTTATTGTAACCAACAGCACTGCGTATCAAACCTGCCAAGGAACCATGTGTATCTTGAAAAACGACACTGTAGGCAAAAATTTATAATCAGTATAATGATTCCATATCTCAAGTTTAGCATTTCCACACATCACACAGCAAGTAATAGTGTGAAAACGATTACTAAAAGCTGTTAAGTAGCACCGTAGTACAACAGTGAGAATCAAAGCCACTGCCAAAACAAAAAAAAAAACAATCAGATAAACATCGTCAAACTCTACATAGCACACTCAGTAACACATTTAACATTACGAAAAGCAGCCCTATTCCAACAGACACACTGATCTGTGGCTACATTAATCATTAAAGCAACAACTGTCACATGATACGACTTATCTGTGCTTTAAATAATGATCCTCTGTGTGCGGTTCTGCACAGACAGTGGCTGGCCATGAAAGCTTTCATCACAGTGATGAAATGTTCTTCGGTTGTACTGTGGCAGCAGGGCCAAACAGAGCTTTAATCATTCATTTACTTCACCCTGAAATACATATCATATTTACTCCTTAAAAGCAGCTATCAATGTTCGGCTCGAATGTCGCTGCAGCAGTTCTTAAATTCAGGGCCACGCAAATATGTTTAGAGGTCACTTTCCAATGTCAAACTGCATTATCACTGAAGGCACACACAGACCTGACTCTGGTTAAAATTACACGGAGAGTTTGAGAGCACATAGGAATAAAATAGTCCAGATAATGTCCTCTGCATATCTCTGTTTGAAGCTAAAGATATTCCATTTCACAATGACTTCGGGGGAGAATTTATTTTTATATGAAGGAACCTATAGAGTGTGACTGAATCTGACTCAAGCTTTTCCAACAATACACATGCATCATTCACAGCAAACTGAGCTATATTATGCTTAGCAGTAATGGTCGGTTGCTAGTTGATATGGGATCGGTTAAAAATCCTCCCAGCAGTCCTCATTATTGCCATTGTTTTGAGCCATAAGGCACAGCAGCCCAGAACAGTGTCCCAAGCTAGCTGGAGCTCATTTTACAACATTTCAGGAGACGTATTTTCATAACTCACACGTTATTTTCATTAAATTCTGCTGGTCTTTCTCCCTCTATTACTCACTCGCTATTCCAGGAGATAGACTGGTACCTCTTAAAAAGGTTAAGCAGTGCTTTTGAGTTTCAGGGGGATAATGCAAGCTGATTGCTGAACACACTTACCACAAAGCCATTCTATTGCAGAAAATGAATCCTAACACTGTTTAAAGCAGACATGTGGTTGGAGGTTTATTGACACAATGATTATTATTATTACCAGATTATTATTGTTTTTTTTTAAATGTGCTTAAATGTCTGCACAAAATACCACAGAAGAAAAACACAGCACACTGTTTCTTTTGAATTTGTTTGTTTTTTATTTACTATTTTCTAAAGATTTTGCCTTAACTAGGTAATTTTAAATGGTCCTCCGGTTTGACAAATTGCTTATTAAAAGTACAAAATATTCCATTAAATAAACTCATAAAAGCTTTGAATTAGCATTAAAATAATTAACATAGCACTCCAAATGTCACACCTCAGGTTCTCAACTTCCCAAAAACATTTGAATTTCAAACCATTTGCATCATCATCATCATCATCATCATTTTTTTTATTCATCACAGAAACTGCAGAAAAAAAATAGGTCAGATGAAGTGCACTATCTGCTTCAAGTCACAATGTAACAGAAATAGTGACAAATCTTTTCTTCTGTATTGCCATGTACATCCGAGTGAAATTGATTACTGAAAAAGACAAAAGAAAAACAAATGCAGGACGGAGACTCTAATCCATTGGTTTTTGATTTAATGGAGGCAGATCTGAATGCGAGCTTGCATTCAATTAAGAAAGAGGTGGAGTTTAAGCAGACAAAATGATTGGAAAAGCGGACAAGATGTTGAATTATGACATTTTGATTGAAAATTACAATCTAAAAAAACAAAAACAAAAAAACATGCATGGATAAATTCTTCACAATAAAACCAATAAGATGTATTTAGAAAAAAGTAATTTCATGTCAACTTTAAAGAACACTGAAAGTAGATCACATCAACCCAAATTTCTAATTTCTCAGATAAAACCAAATAAAAAAAAATTACTCCTTTTGCTTGTCTTTAGTCATAATCCTTCTAAACATATGATGCATCCAACCTGGTTGTTTGAGAGTGTTACACTCTTGTAGTAGTTAAGGATTTGGATTTATGAGACCTAAGCCTTACAGCCTTGCACGGCCTATGCTCATTTTTTATTCTCTTACTTTTTATGGTCTCAATTCATCACTGTCCTCTAATCTAAATGTGGTGTACACTTTTGAAGAGGGTGTTTGCTGCCAGCACTGCGCCGCTGGGAAAAACGTGTCAGACAGCTCTCCAGAGTCTCTTTACTCTCATATCTGAACACTAGAACCAATTATCTCCAAAATGTCTCCAAAAAGTCTAAGAACCAACCAAGCCATTTCTTAAATGCACTGGTGGTCTTAAATTCAGTATCCCTCAATGTTTCAGATGTAGAAAACATTGAGCAAAGCACAACAGTGTACTATTTTATAGGGATGGGCATTCCAAGCAAAAATAATATTCGAAAATCGCTGGGTATTATTCGAAAATTGCACCCCTCCCCGCATGCATGCACAAATACCCATAAACAGAGAGATTGGATTTACGCTTTCAATCTGTATGATAAACTGTTTAATTCAGAAGATAGGCTACCTTAACTCAGGATATATAATGATTGTAGCATGCTGAAACATTAATATAATAAACAACCAAATGACAGTACTTATTAACATAGTCCATTGATTAACAAAAAATAAAATGCACATAAGGCTAGGACATTTAAAAAAAAACAATTAACCCCTAAAGGTAATAGATGAATGATAGATGCATTTCCTGTGGGCATCAGGAAATGGTTATTAATATGTGGGGCACTGAAATCGCTTATGAACGCACACTTGTTTTTTACTTTCACATTCAATACCACACATGTTACAAGATTTGATGTTTGTCAGTGGTGCTCATGATCTTCAAATCATTCATCATCGCCTTCAAATAATTTCTCCTTACTCTGTTCATGTGGTAGACTCTTAAAAATAAAGGTGCTTCATGATGCCATAGAAGAACCTTTTTGTCTAAATGGTTCCATAAAGAACCTTTAACATCTGAAGAACCTTCACAAAAGGTTCTTTGTAGGGATGCATCGATTCGATAATCAGGATCGGTATCGGCTCTGATACTGGCATTTTCTGCGGTTTGGATATCAGTCAGACGAGACCGATCCAAATCCGATATTGTGCGTATACTGTTATGTGTTATTGTTGAGCCCCACGAAAGGCACAAAAACGTTTTTTGTGCACTATATTTCAAGTGTTCTGAAGCTGTTCCATAGTTTAATGTGAGGTACAGATTAATATTTAAGTCAATTCAAGTTCATCTACACTCTTCTTTCCGCTGCGGCTGTCTGTCATCCTCCATTCAGCAATCAAACTGTGTATTACAGTCACAACGATGAAACTCTCTTCAAGAGCGCACAGTGAGGTTTAAACTTTTCAAAGAAAAGGCTCAATAAACTAACGCACACATTTAATACACTACATATCAATAGGGCCTTTCATAGTACCAGAACTAATTGCGGAACTACCCACTTTTGGGCGTTTTCGCACTGCCGGAACTAGGTGCGAGAACCAAATTAGCTCCTACTCCGGAGCAGGGTCTAACCAGCACAACTGGTACTACCCATGACGTAAGTAGACATTGTTTGGCCAGACGCGTTCGAAAACACCCTCACCCGCCATGATTTAAAACACTGTGTGAACATACTGTAAACATTGTGTCAATTTATTTTGCAAGTATGATGAACAGTGATAGATGGACGGATGCTGAAGTGCAGGCACTTGTAGCAATAGAGCATCACAGTCCCGCCCACAGCCGGTGCGGGAAGTAAAAATTCAATAAAATTTTTGCATTGACAGTTGGGGTATAAGCCATAAAAACGTAACCATACATGGTAGACTTAAAACCAGCTACGGCTGTACTAAGTGATAGTATATGCTCCCATATAAAGCAGGAAAACAAGTGTTCAAAGGGGTGAAAACCACTTCAGGTAGGGTCATGTAACGTTAGTTTAGTGTAGCGTGTCCGAGGGTCAGCTTGTGGGTTTTGTAAGGGATGAGGGACAAGACCTACACAGTTTTGGTGAGTTTTGCAGGGATGTTGGTAACGTTCGTTAGCATTATCGTCCACTTTAGCTAGGCTACTGTAGCCTTTATATGGTATGAGACAGTCATATCAAGCATTTTATGATGCCACTGTCAAAAAAATATTTAGCCTAGGCATACCTTTTTGTGCATTTACTAAACATTTGTGTAATGGCAACGACATGTGTTAACGACTGAGCTGGTTATCCTCAGACATGCTCTAAAACTCTTTAGATACGTATTTTTCCGAGAGTCAATGGGAGAAATGAATGGAAAATTTACTTCCGGCACCAAAGCTCTCTCGGGCTGTGGGCGGGACTGTGATGCTCTATGTAGCAATGCCAGTTGGAGATTGGGATTGAATTGGAGATTCTTAGTCCTCCTTTCCATTTTTTCAATCGCTTTACGTATACGTTGACATTCCATGTCCATTATTGTGAAACCCACGAGACACAACAAAAACACAGCTCTGATGACAGCGTCCAACATCCTCTTGTTGTTAACGTTGTTCTTCTTTGTTTTCATGGTGAACACCATGCACAAATTACACTGCTGTCGACCGGCTTACGTCACGTCCTAGTACACACGGTCGGTGCGAATGCAACCCTTTAAATGGTACTTGGAAATAGTTTGTGCAAAATTGTCCCAGTACTTTAGTACTGTTCATTTAGTTCTGAAACTAAAGTAGTGAGAAAGGCCCTATTATGTCTTCCCTTTGTACTAATGATGTCCGGTTCACAAACGAATAGTTTGATTTAACCGCTTCTTCTAAGTGAACAAGTTAAACCAGTTCACCATATCGGACTGAATCGTTTGAAACGTCTTGCATCTCCAGTAAGCATTAAGCCACAAATTACTTAAGTTTTTCACTTTTTTAACATGGCAGACACTCCCTCTGAGTCGAAATAAACCAATATCCTGCTGCTGCTGAACTATCCACTAACCTGGTTTATAATAGTATTTTTGTCATATATTGTGATTATATATTTTTTCATTTGTTATTTTTCATTCAAATTAAGTTATCTATATGTAGTAGATTGTGTTTAACACACAAAAGATAGACGATCAGGTCATCCTAGAGAAGTATAGAAATTCTACATTGAATTAAAAAAAAGAAATTGTGCTAGTATCAGATTGGATTGGTATCAGCAGATACCGAATTTTCGGTATGGGATCGGATCGGTTCTGAAAAAATTATATTGTTGCATCCTTAGTTCTTTGTGGTGAAAAAAGGGTCTTCAGATTATGAAAAAGTAAGAAAGAGATGGTTCTTTAAAGAACCTTTGACTGAATGGTTCTTCGTGGAACCAAAAATGGTTCTTCTATGCATTGCTGTGAAGAACCTTCTGAAACACCTTTATTAGAGTGTAAGTTAAATGTTTTGCACTGTAGCAGGCTACTGCTAACCATGTCCCTTTAATCTCTCCCTAGAACACGTTATTTGTTTTCTGCCCCTTTCTGAATATGGCTTCAGCCACCCCTTTTACCCAGCTGTGGGTGTTTGTGGTCAGCACAGAGCTCTTATTTGATATATATCATCCCAAGATAATGTAACTGACCGTTATATTCTTCGCAAGTCTTTTTTTATGCCACACAAGTTCTGTTGTCTTTGACAGTTTTTAGGTGCGTTATTGGCAGTGCCACCCTCTGTTTACATGAATGTGTCACCACCACGTCAGCACGGAAAACATGGGGGTATTTTTAAAGACAATAACATAATCGATATTCTATAATTAAATCAACTAATCGAATATTCAAAAATAGTGACCCATCCCTACTTATTTACTACATTTATAAATCTATAGCTCATCAAATGATCATGGGCTTACCAGATCAATTGGCTGCAATCTTGCACCTGCAAAAACTGACTGAAATGTCATATTTTATCTGATATTTAAACAGAAGCAAACTAATTTGTAAAGTTTGAGTTTGGGCATTTCAAATATAATATCATTCGTACAGTAAAAAATAACAAAATTGGACTAAATAATGAAGAGAGCAATGCTGAACCATGCTGTATGTTTAAATCATCATAATCAAAGTTGAAAGTGGAACAAGATGAAAGCACAACTAGTTTTAATAGGATGGAGTACTGGTGGGTATCTATAGAACAATCGAGAGCGAACACCCATTAAAATGAACATCATTTCACTAACAGTGAAATTGGACTCTATTCTATGGAGTGGCATGCTGACTCTTAATACTTTTTAAATTGATTTTCATATAGAACTCCCGCAGGGGGCAATTCCATTTCCATACGAGCTTGTGTGGCACTCTATTCACTCAATTAATCGCATAATAAGATCAATTTCTGCACCAAGAGAAGTCACACACCAGTGTGTTCTTATAAGAACAGCTTAGTGTTTTATCCTATTTATAGCAAGCTCCAAGTTCTGTTACATAGTATAAAAACACAGAAAACATGGCTGGAAGGATGTAAAGAAAAATGGCAGCATTTTAGATATGTCATCCCCTGAACCACAGGAGGGCTTAGAGCAACACTGTAATTTACAAGTTTGTTGATATACAACGCTGCAGAACCCTGCAATTGTCTTTGAGAGTGCATACAAAGAAAAGAGGATTCCTAAAATTTTAATTATCTTAATCCCTATTAGTCATTCTGTTATTGACAGATCTATTAAAGTATATACAGGCCTTTCTATAAATTGTTCAGATGTCTAAATAAACTAAATGTTTCAATGTATTCTAAACGGACAACAATAATTTAACGAATAAAAAAAAAAAAATATTTTGGTACGTTTTCAAAGGCAGGTTAAAGTTAAACTTAAACTTAAAGTTACAGGTTAAAAAAGTTAACTGTAAAAAATGCTTGGGAACAAAGCTTCTTGTTTTTTGGAGGGATTCTTTGGTGAATAGAAAGTTCAATAACAAAAAATAATAAATAACCTTTGAACTTCAGTATGACTTGAGACGTTAGCCATGAGACCCAGAACAGCTGTTAATATTTTGAAGCAGTGAACACTGTCACACTTACTCAGGGGCGGACTGGCCATTGGGAGCACCGGGACATTTCCCGGTGGCCTGACGGTCATTCTGGCCTGCCGGCTGCCGCTGTGCAGTCGATCAGGCTGACGTGCAATAGGCTGGTATGCAACTGCGAATTAATTGACGGACTTATGAATCTACGAATCAGGCGATCGCTGAGTGAAAATGACATCACTACATGACCAAACATCAGCAAAGCACTGCCTAATTGGCCATATCCAGAGGCAGGCTTTATCTTAGAAAATCGCGCAAAAAATGGAGCGTAAACGCAAAGGAGGAGCAGAGACGCAACGTATAAAAAGGAGAAAAGCCCAGGCACAGACGCGGCAAATTGCTGCAAAATCCCAGCCATGTTCGCCAGTAAGGTCAGAATTACATTTATAATTACTAGGGATGGGAAGGTTCTCTGAAAAAACCGAACCGTTCAGTTCACCACACACGGTTCGGCACGCGCTGGGACCGCTGTTCAACTTAAATCTGACAAAGCATCTGTAAAATGGTTTACTATAAATAAAACGTAAAACAAACAGGGTTCAAATAATATATGTTTCTGTTGATTGATGCGCATTCTGGATTCCCAGACATTACAAAGAAAAAAAACTCATTTAAAAATTCACTCTTGTTCAATACTAATACTAACGAACACTGGGTCAGTGCATTCTCTTAAAGTGACAGTCTTTATATTAATCGAACAGCCATAACAAAGAAATCACTCACTGCTCTTGATTAAAAAGCTTTTTTTTACTTTAATAAAGAATAATCTTTATTAAAGTCCAAAATGCAATGTTTTACATTTGATTACTAAAAACTAATGCAAGACATACCTAAAAAAAAAAAAACCTGGAAGTCAGTTTATTTTATTTGTATCTTTACTCTATTGTATTTATTTGTGCTCTTGCTTGTAGTTAGAATATTCTTAATAATATGATAATTTTTTTTTGAAAGTATAGTTTTTCCATAAACCGTGACCGAAACCGTGACTCTAAAACCGTGAAACAAACCGAACTGTGAAAAAGTTGAACTGTTCCACCCTAATATTTACATAATCATTTGGCAGATGGACGCTTTCATTCAAAGCGACTTACAATAGATAAAATCTATAAAAATATATATAACAAATATAATGATATATGTTTTAAAAGAGCATCTTAATGACATTTTTAGACATCAGTATTTTTTTAGTGCCAAAATTGACCAGAAATTGATTTTCCATTTCTAGCCTACAATATGTAGCCTAGTGTACAATGCTTATTTATTTTGAAGGTGGTGAAGGAAGCAACAGTAGCACTAGTGCTGCGAGTGCTCCTGCTGTTGAACAAGAGAGGGTGGACAGTTCAGCTTTTGAGTCAGAGAAGGAAACCTTCAAGAAAAGTTTAAGCTATAAGCAAAACTAAACATGCTGGCTATACTCTTAGAAAAATATGTGCTTTTATGATTTATAAGGTCATCAGTAGTAGGACTGTGATCCTTGGGACATACAATTGATGGCTGCATAATTAATAAAGATTATTGAAAGTGCTTATTTCATATTGCAGAGAAACTCAATGTGCAGTGAGAGAGAGAGGGGGATTAAAGGAAAGATGATAGAGACAGTGATTGCCTTGATACTTATTGATACCTCATTTGATTATTTTGCCCGTCCACAGTCTAGAGATTTTGATTTATTTTTTAAGTATAACCCAATTCAAACAACTGAAAGAGCCAAAGAGTTTAGCAGTCTGGTGGACACATGAATTGGGTGGTGGTGGCTGCAGTAACAGAGGTGGCCTGGGGTGGAGTCAAATTCCCGGCCTGATTTACTGTCCCAGTCCGCCACTGCACTTACTTGAGAAAAGTAACTCAAATGCACAATGATTCAGTACAGCTAAATCATTGAAAGGCTCCTATTTAATTCCATTGACTTTAATTGTGTTTGTATTTATCTAATGTTATTTTATATCTCTTATATTACCCTTCACAGAATGTGATCTGCATTTTTAAACTTATTAAGACATTATTTAGTATGCTGTTTTAGAATGTATGCATTTAGTATGCATTCTGTCTTCCTAATGGAGGACGCCATGCTAAATTCTGGTTTTACTACCAGTGAGTACATTTGGTCCCCACAATGTAGGCAAATCCTGACCTACAAACACACACACTTTCATTTCACTAATTTACAACCACATCCCACAGAAATACCCTCAGAGAGGGTGTTACAGTGTTCTAATCAAACCATTACACATTCACACACACACACACACACACACACACACACACGGAGTACAATTCCAGGGCATGAATCTATTAATGCTCCACTGTTAGCATTCATTTTGAGATTTGGAGGAATCCCTTCATTATAGCACTTAACACCTCGAAGGACTATGTCCACTGAGACCAGCACTGCACACAATTTATCACCGGGAGCTTCAATGAAGACACACACACACACACACCGCTATAAACCAACCTACAATAACACAGACCTGAGAGCCAAGAGCTAGAGTACTAATGGATATCAGCACAGCAAATTGCTCTCCCTCTCTGAAGACAATCCAACAATGCTGACAGCAAAAAAAAGCAAGTGAAAAGACAGTACTGCCTTTTTTGAGACTATCAGCTTTAAAACAAAAATTCCCAGGCCACGCCAACTTTAGCAACAGCCCTGGAGGTGCACCATCCAAGCAGCAGGTGTTGCGCCGTGATGAAATTCATGAGAGAACACCAAGCTAAATTACAGTTTAACTGACATCACACGCTCACTCTAACAAGCCTATATCATCAAGAGATTTCACTGATGATAAAATGATGAAGCCAAGGTTCATTGCAACTGTCAGTCACAAAAAAAAAAACTTCATAAGACAACAAGAGAGGCACTAATTAACAAAGGCTTCTCAGGGGGATGTGGTTATGCTAGAAGAGTGACATCATAATGTGACTGCTTGTGAGGTTGGCTACTTGTCTCAAATTGACTCAATGTATTCTTAATAAAATTATTAATAAATAAAGTATATGTATCTGACGCAACCTTGCTCGGGGCAAAAAAAAAATGTCATTACTTTAAAACTATAGAGGTGGGGATTTTAATTAACATATCTTTTGACCGAACAAAGATTCATTCAGTGGCCCTTTCTGCAGGCTGGTGGAGACAAGTTAAGTTTCTTTTCTGTCAATAATGAGTCATTAAATCATTTAAGGGTTGTTCACAATGACAGTGATTGGCAGTGACAAAGCAACCGGATGTTATTAATTTTCAAAAAGAGAGAATGAGTCAATTTATGCAAAAGAGCAGCAACAGATCTGGCAGCTAATGTTAGGATTCCAGCAAGTGATCCAGCACCTGATACAAGGAAAAATGGGAACAGCTACTACCAACAGTACAGTGTGAAAATCTGTGACTTTCAGTGATTTAATCACTGCCAGTGTTAAAGGGACTTTGTTTATAGTCGTTCTTGAGTGAATCAAGTCTTATTATCTGTGTATCAATCTACGTAAAAAAGACAACATACTGTAATAATAACCCTAAGTTTCAATTATATGATTGTCATAAGCTATTTTTACAGCGTTCTTAATTCTACAACACAAGACAAACTGAAGAAACAATATGCCTCGCGTCTGTTAGCAAATATTCAACTGAGATGATTAATTCATCATTAATAGTTAATTCATTGCACTCAAGAACAATGCATCCCAGTTTATTCATGACAGAGATGTTCCTTCACCAAGTCCAACCGCTATCTGCAAGACATTCTAGTTTACAGGATGCAATAAAACACTTTGTGCTTGTTCTGTAGACAGTTTAAGGAAGGTAAGCAATTAAGTTCTTCAAATGGTATTTGGGAAAGATTTGTTGACGAACCAACACTTTTAACAAAACACCAATGGATTTCACTTTTGTATCATTTTGGTCAAATATTTAACATTTATGCTTTTCATTTTAATCACTTTATATTGTATTTGTTCAAGTTCATTCATACATGGCGCTTTGGTATTGGTATTATAAATTTATAATATAATATAATATAATATAATATAATATATATTCGTTTTTTGTGCTCAAAACACCCTTTGAAGGCCGCAAGTATGTTCATTTTAGGTTATGCTGGACCTGCATTCCAATATCCCTCCAAAATATCAATAAATAAATAAATAAAATAAACAAAATAAAATCAGACAAACACACTTTTGTCATACTGGGATCTCCTCCAAACAATTCAAGACACTGTATGACCACGTCACCTCTTATTGTGAAAACTGTAAGTTAGTGGCTGACACCAAGTTTCATATGAAAATGCACTCGTATGTAGTTTCATCGTTTATCGGTTGATTAGCATGATAGCTAGCCTCGCTCTAACTTAAACCTGCAAGATCCATTTAGATCCAAGGAACACTCTGCCATCCAACGATTTCCCACTAGGTTCATTCCATTTCTGTCTTGGCACACATCGCTAGTTCTTGTTGATGATGGTCGCTCTTTCTAAATGGGCTAGTAATATGTAGCGCTCTACCCCCATCTGCCGTCGCGTGGGAAGTACCAGCCTCTAAAACACACAAGCATCACAAGACTTTGGCAGCTGATGTTCAAGTTCAAAGACGCGCTTGAGTCACCGGAGCCGTGTTTTAAACTATATACATCCACTGATGTGTGTTTATGTGTGTTAAATCCCCCATAAACGCAACCTTTATTTTGGTTAGAAAATAAACCAAAGAAAAAAGAAAATAACTGCTTTATGTAAAATAAATGGATATATATATATATATATATATATATATATATATATATACACACACACACACACACACACACACACACATTTCTCTGTGTGTATCCTATATCCCATGTAGGCAACTTATATCATTCATGTACTTCTGTATAGCCTATCTATACAAACAAAACCAGTGATTTTTACTGTTCCCCATGTAAATTACGATACAAAGCACATTGCATTTACATGTAAATGCAACACAAAAACAATAAAATAAAATAAAAAAGTTTTGCCTGAAATTATCATTAGATCAAATTCAGTCCATATCTTAATGTAGCAAACGCTTCATCTCCTCCAGAACACCCTGAGAAACGTCTGCAAAAATTCTCACCAGTCTACGATAACAAGTGCAAACAGGGATGCTTTGCGCTGTTAATAAAAGGTAAGCTTAATCTATCAAAAGAAATGTTTTCTCCAAAGGGACGTGCCCAAACTGCAAAGCAGCACACAACAAATCCGCCCCACTCTTCGTACGTCCCCCTCATTCAGATAGACCCCTTCAGTGCAATGGCTAAGAACAAGTCTATTCTCTATTCTCTCACACTTCTTACAATCACGCGTCCATACCTTGACTGCCACCGACGAGCAATCCGAGGAAACAGAGGACGGTCCGGATCATTTTGAGCAGGTCCTGGTGGACAGCGGCCAGTGCTCGAAGTGAGTTGAACAGACGCTGGACGCTGGTTCTTCCTCTCCGCGCGTGTCAGTCGCTGGCGCGCACGAACTCGCTCGCTACTCACTCACTCGCTCACTGTCTGCCACAGACAGGATCTGTTGAGGAGCTGGAAGCAGCTGACTCGATGCAGCACTCTTTCAAATGCGCCCAACCAGCCCAACCTACCAGCAGCAGTGCATCGCGGCAGGTAGAAACCAATGGCCATCATCAGTTCAGTCATAGGTATCGATTACTGAGCAGCCGCACGTAAACAGGGGTTCCTGAAGTAGCATATGAAAACTATATAAAATAAAATGTATTTTTTTTCTCAGTTCAACAAGATATGATTTTTTTGTGTGAAGGTTTTAAGGTTATTCGCAAATCATTCAACATTTGCATCTTATCTATCTATCTATCTATCTATCTATCTATCTATCTATCTATCTATCTATCTATCTATCTATCTATCGTCCATCCAACTGTATGTCTGTACATCCATCTTTTTTTCTTCTTTTTTTTTTCATCTCTGTTTTGGTCACTGAGCCATTCCCCTTTTCAGGTTGTTTATCTAATTTCATAAATGTAATGTAACCTAAAACTCTCCAAAGACCTACATATTTGAGTCATTACATCAAGCTACATCCATTAAGTTGGCCCCTTAAAGGCCATGTTGCAGGTTAACCACCACTTTCAATTAATGGGTACATAAATCACTCAAGATATGTATATCATTTTTAAAATGTCTCAAAAATGGTCTTAAATACCTATTTTTTAAGTTTTCAGTATTAACGTTTTTTTACGCAACTCAGTGATGACGTCACGTTGGGGAAAAGTCGAGGAAAGGTAGCCTCAGCCTAGTATGATTCCGCGTTCCAGGCAACACGTAACCTGTGTTTTTCCAACCTTAAACCCGTGAAAGTGCACTGGAACGGCAGTCAAACCCGTGACTTCCCACCCGTGAACTCGTGTCTCATACTAGATCGATGAAGCTACTCCGAATTCCGAGGTCACACAGCACGTGAAACAACGATGACAGCCCCTACGGATGCAGTGTTTACGAAAGTGGTACACTTTGAAAAAACGATTTTAGGTCAATGTAACGTTGCAATAAAATAAATAATCTAGTTACAATTCCTTGCACTCAGAAAGTTTGGCGTAACTTGCCTGGAATGGTACAAAGTCATTAGTAGTGGTATGAAAACCTGCCTGGAACGCAGCATCAGAACTAACGTTATAGCGACTGACTGGGATGAGGAAGAGGTGGCAAGAGCAGTGGCGTAGCGTCTGGGCATGCAGGGTATGCACGTGCAAATGGGCCTGGGCCAATAGGGGGCCCGCCCCAGCTTTTAATACAATTTTTTTTTCAATTTAATTTTAATTTGTGGCAGCAATATTTATTTTTTTATGCATATCATGTGTAGTTATTTCTTATTTCTCCATAATGTCTCATTTCTTCGTCATTTCTTGTTTGCGTTTATAATTTTTTTTGCACCCCGCGGCTGCCGTAGACTACTACACCATCATTTATTTATACATGACCCATGGTCGCGCCAAAAAAAAAAAAAAAAAGACACAGTGTGAGAGGTTACTATACCGGCTATCTACATTGTGAACATTAAGGATGGACAAATATAAACATAAAAGTGGGGCCTTAAAGAGAAAAGAGAAGGTGGAGAAGTTAGTCACGACACAAAAACTACCCAAAATAGACAGTTTTTTTTTTTTGGTCCAGCCACGTACTTGCAACTGAGGAGAAGAACGCAATATACAAAGGGGCACAGAGGTTAGTGGAGAGATACAACCAAGACTTGTCTCCAGCCCTTCCACAACAACTGATCGCATTCCGTGCCGCCTTTAAAAGACAAATCTCTGGGATGAAAACAGTTCAAGATCTGGCCAATTTTTTGATTGTTGAAAACAATTCTATCCCATCTAGCTTCAGTGACATGTGCACAGTTTTATTTCTCTTTCTTATCATCCATGTTACTGTTGCTTCAGCGGAGCGCTCATTTTCAAAATTAGAAACTAATAAATTTGCGGAGCACAATGTCGCAAAACAGACTATCGGGACTGGCAATTCTTTCCATCGAGAATGCACGAAGCCGTGAATTAAACACCACGTTCATCGTGGATGAATTTGCTGAAAGAAAGGCCCAGAGAATGCAACTAAAATGAGTGAGTAGTTTTGTGTTTTTACATTTTTGGCCGCCGTGCCAAAATGACTGAGTAGTTTTATACTTTTACATTTTGGGCCGCCGTGCCAAGATCCATAGTTGAAAGTGTTTTTTTTTTTTTGCACACCTGGCATCCCACTCGAAGTTGTTCTTATTCGCACTTTGAATATGTTTACACTATAAAATCTGGCAAAATGCAATACTAATTATTATTATTATTATTATTTTTTTACAATTATCTTATCTATTTAAGCCATTTTTACAAGAATGGACTACAGTTGAAGGAACCCAACCTCCTTATTCTTGATAAATAAATTTGCTTCTTGGCCTAAGTGCAACTCTCTGGCTAAAGCGCATAACAGCGCAGTTTTATGGACAGAGCTTGTATTTTGGGTTAAGCTGAGTTGTTTCGACATTGTGGATAACAGAATAATATAAACAAAATGTATTAGTCTTTTTACCTTTTATTATCAATCAAAAATCTACTGCGAAATATTATTAAAGTATTTTCTTTATACATTACATTGAACGTCTATAAATGTATCTTTAATGTGGGGGGGGGGGGGGTGTGTTGTTTAAGGGGGCCCGTATTTTGCATATGGGCCCGGGACTGACTGATACGGCACTGGGCAAGAGCCAACATGTATGATATATATATATATATATATATATATATATATATATATATATATGTATGTATATATATATTAGGGCTGTGCAAAAAATCGAATGCGATTTTCATGCGCATCTCATCAGTAAAGATGCTCCTGTGATTAGAAGTATATCTCCAGCACGTGTATTCAGATCAGGGTTCCCAGGTTTTAACAACAAATCCTTCCCAGTTGCTTCTTAAAACTAGTCCAAAACTAGCCCAATCGCGTTTCCAGGAGGTTCCCCGATAAAAATTGCTTCCCGGGGTTAAAATATACGTTTTTTGGAAGGGTTGCCTTGGTAAAATTTGCATTTTAGGGGCTAAATATCACGTTATTGGTATTGGGGTTGCTTCAAACCGCGGACATGAAAAACAGTCACAGACTTGGCAAAACTGGTTCAGGTGGAGCGGCAGTTACTACACAGAGCCGTAGTCTACCGACAACTAACACAAAATCGTTCTCAAAATCGACAAAGAACTTTGTGTAGATTGTCAGTGAATTACGGCTCGGTGAAGTAAATGTCAACCAGTGTTGCCAAGTCTGTGGTTGTTTTTCATGTCCGCGGGTCGAAGCGACAAATAACGTGATATTTAGCACCTAAAATGTGAATTTTACCAAGGCAACCCTGCTAAAAAAACGTATATTGTAACCCCGGGAAGCAATTTTTTATCGGGGAACCTCCTGGAAGCGCGATTGGACTAGTTTTGATAAGCAACTGGGCAGGATTTGTTGTGAAAACCTGGCAACCCTGATTCGAACGCACGTGCTGGAGATATACTTCTAATTACAGAAGCGTCTTTACTGATGAGATGTGCACAAAAATCGCATTCGATTTTTTGCACAGCCCTAATATATATATATATATACATATATATATATATATATATATATATATATATATATATATATATATATATATATATAAATATATATATATAGTGGCAGTGATTATGAGGTTAGTTCAGATAAGTACCGGTAACCTTTGTCATAGTGTCGTAGTACTGGTAAACTTTGTCTTTGTCATCTAGAAATAGAAGGCATCATGCTAACTATATGGACGATTCTAAGCATTTAACTCTTCCTCCGGTGAAAATGTTGTTGCAAACGTAGCCGCGTGTGTGTCGCTATGTTTGGCAGGTGCTTGTGTGGGTGCTGTCCCATGGAAACTGCGATGAAAAGCTTGTGCTGTAGGGAAGTGAGTGCATTTGGGTCGCTGTTGGTCGATATCTCTATATCTATCTGTCTGTCTGTCTGTGTGTCTATCTATATTTGTAGTCTATCTGGGCGGCAGTGGCTCAGTGGTTCATGTAGGTTGTCTACAAACCGGAAGGTTGGTGGTTCAATCCCCGGCTCCACCTGACCAAGTGTCGAGGTGTCCTTGAGCAAGACACCTAACCCCACCTGCTCCCGACGAGCTGGATGGCGCCTTGAATGGCAGACACCGCAGTCGGTGTGTGAATGTGTGTGTGAATGGGTGAATGTGAGGCAAAATTGTAAAGCGCTTTGGATGGCCATGTGGTCTGTTGAAAGCGCTATATAAATGCAGTCCATTTACCATCTATCTATATATATCTATGTATTTATCTATTTATCTATAATCTGCTCTATCTGAATACTCTCGTCTACTACTCGTCACTCTCAATGCTCTCAAGGCGGGCTTTGGTAAATTCTCTCCCCAACGTGACGTGATGCAATGCATTGTGGGGGAAAGGAGACCGCTGTAAGATAGTACCTACTTTTTAGTATTATATTCCGTTTGTGATACCCAATGTAACAGACTTTATTTGATCCTGTTATATTGCACTAATTCTGGATGTACGGGCGCTCTTTATATGTGTGTGTGTGTAATGCATTTATCCCCTCGGGGCTTGCTGTAGATAGGCAATGGGCATGCGCACTTTTCTACTCTAGAGTGTTGCGGGTTTTTTTTGGGAAGCTCTCTTTGGTGTGAGGAATAATAATGAAGTCAAGAAGAGTTCACACTGTCTCTCGTTTTATTGTTTTCTTATTACTTATTAAGTGTTTAGGCGGACCCTGCATAAACGCTCGGTTACATTGGTGGCAGCGGTTTTGTTTTGTTCGCATTTACATGGTTCAGTGTTACGGCGAGTGTTTAACTAGTTAGTTTATAGTCCAAAGTTCTAGGTGGAGTTAGCACACGCGGGTTCGACTTTGTCGCGGCCATCATTTGGTGTAAAGACGAGGATGATTTATATTCGAGACAGAACCGCGACAAGATTAACAGACACGTGAGAATTGAGTTACCGCCACCGTTCTCCGGTGATGAGAAGCAGAGCTTTCTCTGTTGGGCACGGCAGTTCAAGGTCGCGGTCAGAGCACTCACAGAGGGAGATGGCGCTGCGTCCTATAATTATGAACTGGCGCGTATTCTACCAACGCGGCTGAGCAGCGCAGCATTTCTTTTGTGGGACAGCCTTCCTCATACTGTTCAGGCTGATTATACAGCGACCAAAGAACGACTCAAGGAAGCTTTCGGACAGCGGCAGTTCATGGATCGTTTCAGAGCCAGCCTATCAGCCCGCCCTCGTGCGCCGCAGGAAAGTTTGGAGGTGTATGCAGCAGAGATCAGCAGATTAGTGGACGAGGCGTTTCCTGAATACGGCGACAGAGCCCAAAGGGAAGAAAAATTTCGTCGTTTCCTTGATGGTTTGGGTCCTGGGCTCAGAGCTAAGTGCCATGAACAAGGAGCAACGGATTTGGAGGAGGCTGTGATAATTGCAGGTCGGTGTGAAAACGCTAGAGACGCAATGAAGACTGCTTACACGACTGTTAATGTGGCAGGAAATGCTAATGATGGAGGAGGAGTGGCTGCTGTTTATTCTGTGACTGATAATGGAGGGCTGCACAGAGCTATGGATCGATTGACTGAGGAAATGAGGGATATGAGAATGGAAATGAGGCGCTTGGGTGATGAAAATCAAAAACTAAAGGCCAGAGTGAGTTCTAAAGCGATGGACGAGAGGGATGGAAGCCGCTCTCCATTTAATGGAAGGTGCCAGTGTGTCTGCGGGGGTCGAGGATGCCAGTCACGTGTCTTTGATGGCACTCGGAGAGGCCGCTCACCTGAGAGGAAATTCCAGCACTGTGATGAGCGTACATCAGGTATGGACATGCGTAACTATAAAGACTCACACTCTCCTTTGTCTCCTGCGAGACGCAGCCCCAGCCCAGGTTCTCGCAGATGGAACAGCTATGAAGATGATTCGAGAAAGCGGGGAGTGCGTTTCATGTCACCTAACAGAGAAGCGCGCCGCTATCAGCCGGGAAACTGACTGTAGCTGATGTTGCGGCCCAAACACCAGCTATGTTTCCTATGGGCCCTCAAATTGACAATGTCGATGACTGTAATTCTGTATCAAAAGACAATTATTTAAGTTCGGACGCTGGCAAGGAGCTGTTAGTGTCATATGTGAGAGGAGTTATTGAAGGCATGGAGGTTCAAATGTTAGTCGACTCTGGTTCCAGTGTGTCTCTTATGAGTGCAGATTTTCGTATGTCAATTCCTACGCTTCGTAATCGCCCGTTGAGAAAAGACTATGTGTCAGCCCATGCAGTGAATGGACAAATGCTGGATACACTGGGCACCATCACTGTAACATTCCAGCTGGGAACTGAGTCATGGTAGCATGTATTTCATGTGCTAAGAGAGACCACACAGACGGTGTTGCTGGGCTGGGACTCTCTGTTGAAAAACCATGCCTTACTGGACCTCAGCCATGCTAAGCTCCAACTGTGGGACATCACGATTCCTCTACTAACCAGCAAAGACTTTGTTCCGTCATGCTGCAATGTGTCACTGGCAACCACTATAAATGTGCCACCTCTCAGTGAGTCAGTGGTGCCAGTCAAAGTGTGTCTACATAATGCAGCTAATGCAACAAGTGACTTTGTTGGATACCTTGAACCCAATGTGGCAGATTCTTCCAGTCTAATAGTAGCTCACACACTGGCTGGGGTTCACAATGGACTGACAAAGGCTCGGATTTTGAATCCTACTGGACACGACATATTATTGAAACAAGGGATGCACCTGGGCGAGTTATACTCAGTTGACAATTCTAATGTTCAGCTATTTCATGCCCCAGTTGATGTAGCTGCAGTGACCCCTTCCACAGCTGCGCCTCCTATATCATTGGACGAGTCACCTATTTCTGATTCAGAGAAAGCTGCACTGTCAGCCTTGCTGTTGGAATTCCATGACATCTTCAGCTCATCCAAACAGAATGTTGGCAAATGTAAGCTGGTGAAACATTACATAAGAACTGGTGAGCAGGCTCCCATCAAACTTCGTGCACATCGTGCCTCCCCTGAAAAACGTGCTGAAATAGAAAGACAGGTGGCTGATTTGCTTGCAGATGGTGTGATTAAGGAGAGCTGTAGTCCCTGGGCATCGCCGGTTGTTTTGGTGAGAAAGAAATGTGGCACCTGGCGTTTTTGTGTGGATTACAGACGTTTAAACAGTGTGACTATTAAAGATTCTCATCCTCTGCCCCGAGTGGATGACACACTGGATGCACTAGCAGGTTCTGCCTGGTTCAGCACATTAGACTTCTCCAACGGTTACTGGCAGGTGGAAGTTGCAGAGAAGGACCGAGAAAAGACGGCTTTTACAACAGGACAGGGCCTCTATCAGTGGCGATCTATGCCGATGGGCCTTTCCAACGCCCCAGCTACATTTCAACGTCTAATGGAGCTGGTCCTCAGAGGGCTTCCTTGGCACATCTGCATGGTATACCTCGATGATATTTTGATTTACAATAAAACCTTTGAGGAACACATGTCAAGCCTTAAAGAGGTGTTTTAGAGAATCCGATCTGCAGGGTTGAGACTGAACCCACGAAAATGCCACCTTGCCAGAGATCATGTAGTCTTCCTGGGACATGTAGTTTCTCAGAAGGGTCTTCAGCCCGACCACAAGAACACAGAGAAAGTTTTAAACTGGCCAGTTCCCCGTTCTCCTTTTGAAGTGAGAGCATTTCTGGGACTATGTTCTTATTACAGATGTTTTGTCAAGGATTTCTCAAAACTCGCTGCGCCACTGAACCAACTGATTGGTAAAAATGTGCCCTTTGTGTGGAACGCTACATGCGACCAATCATTTAACCACTTGAAAAATGTGCTGTCGTCTGGGCCTGTTGTGATATTGCCTGACTTCAGTGTGCCCTTTAAAATCTACACTGATGCCTCCAACCTGGCTGTCGGTGCAGTTCTTGCACAGGACAGAGATGGGCGCGAACATGTGGTGGCATATGCTAGCCGGGCATTGAATGCCACACAGAAGCGTTGGTCCACATTTGATCGTGAGTTGTGGGCTATTGTATGGGCAGTAAGGGAATTCAAGCACCACATCGGACTTGCCTCATTTACCATCATCACAGATCATCGACCACTCTTAGCTCTTCGGCGTCTGTCCATTGATGATGACCCAACAGGGAGACGAGCGAGATGGATCCTGGAGCTTGATCCATTGAATTGGGTCATTGTACACAAGAATGGACAACATCACAAGAACGCGGATGCGCTTTCTCGCCGCCCTGAGACACCTGACACAAACGTGGCGGAGGGTAGTGTTAAAGGGGCGCTGCAAGTAAATGTGGTGAGTTCTAATCAAACAAGCATTGACATTGTACATTCCTCTGAAGTTGAAGATTGTACAGGTGGTGCGACGGCGGAAGACTCACTTGTAAATTCAGATGGCATGTCTCCCATTAATGCGCTGTCCCACAATTTGTCAGACATTAGAGCTATGCAGAATGCTGACCCTGACATTAAGACTGCTTTGAACTGGGTGGCACACTCCCAAAGACCATCCAGGAGAAAATTACAAGGAGCTTCTCGGTGCTTACGGAAGCTTTGGACTGAATTCAACCACCTTTCTATCATTGATGGACTGTTATGCCGCTCAGTTTGCTGCCCCCTCACAAGTAAACCTGTAGTCCAAATTGTTGTTCCTTCTGCACTAATTTCTGACATTCTTTTGCAATTGCATGGAGCCCCAGTTTCTGCCCATTTCTCTTCAGAGCGTGTGTGGGAACGAGCAAGACAATTTTGTTACTGGCCTTCCATGTACAGAGACATCAAGGAATGGTGTGAGCAGTGCAAGGCATGTCAGACACGGCGCAGTCCTGTTCCAACGCACCGTGCGCCAGTGCGGCCATTTGAAAGAGTGGCCATGGACATCTTAGAGCTGCCAGCGACATCAAAAGGAAACCGTTATGTGCTGGTTGTTGAAGACTACTTCACTAAATTCGTCAACTTGTATCCCTTACCAAATCAGTCAGCACAGACAGTTGCACATTGTCTGTTTGAGGACTATGTTCTACTTCATGGCGTTCCAGAGACTTTGCATTCAGATCAGGGTCGTCAGTTTGAGGCGGAGGTGGTTCAGACTCTCTCCCGTTTGCTGAACATTAAAAAGACTCGAACCACGCCATACCATCCTCAATCAGATGGCATGGTTGAACGCTTTAATCGAACTCTGATTGATCAACTGGCTAAGACACTGTTGACTTATGGTGGGGAATGGGACGAGTATGTGAAGCATGTGGCATTTGCTTATAATACTACCACTCACTCAAGCACTCGTTTCACACCTTTCTTCTTGACCCACGGTCGGGAAGCACGTGTTCCCGCTGATGTGCTGTTACCCTCTCGAGCTCTTGACTCTCAGTTATCGGTATCGCATGCTGAGTTTGTTTCCTCCTTGATGACAAAACTGAACTCTGCCTTTAGCAGTGCACGGATGCACAGTGAGGCAGCCCACGACCGTCAAAAACTGCACCATGATGTTGGCTTGCGTCACCGGCCTTATGATGTAGGTGCCATGGTGTGGCTCCACAACCCGGTGGAGAGTCGCATGAAGCTGGCACCACATTGGACAGGAGCTTATAAAATTGTGCAAGTCATGGACTCATGTGGTGAACTGGGACTGACTTATAGGATTGTAAATCCTTTTGATGCTGGTAAGAGGGCACAGGTGGTGCATTATAATAGGGTGCGGCCATACACATTACCTGTTTCTTCCTTGTCACAGATTCGGACACTGTCCGATGTTCCAGACTCGCAGCCTGAGTCAATTCTCCTGGGGTCTGAAGTTTCAGGTGAAGCAAAGTTTGTTTCTCCCCAGAAAGATCTGAGTTCTTTGTCTGACTCGCAGTGTCCAGTTAAAGAGTCTGAGCCAAATTTTCTTGAGACTGGGCGAGTTCGTAGACCTCCTTTTCATTTAAAGGATTTTGTTCTGTATTGAAATGTCTTTTGTGTATGGGTGAGGGTTAGTAAGAATTTTTTTTCTCTATTGTTGTGCCTCTTGTTCTATAAAAAAAGAGAGAGAGAGAGAAGGGCAAGCGGTTGAAAAATGAGGAAAAGTTACCATGTGTATATTTCTCTTTCCATATTTTTTTTTTTTATGAGTTGGAGAAAACGAAATCTATATAAAAGGGGAATGTTTTGTTCCTTTCATTGGCTTGTTGCCATCATGTTAAAAATTTGCTCTGTAATTTGTTTAGTGTATTACTGTACACAGATGTTTATGGTTTCTGAATGTTATTCTGGCACATAAACGGGGACGTTTATTTTGTGAGGGGGGGGGCATATTTAACAGACTTTATTTGATCCTGTTATATTGCACTAATTCTGGATGTACGGGCGCTCTTTATATGTCTGTGTGTGTAATGCATTTATCCCCTCGGGGCTTGCCGTAGATAGGCAATGGGCATGCGCACTTTTCTACTCTAGAGTGTCGCGGGGTTTTTTTTGGAAGCTCTCTTTGGTGTGAGGAATAATAAAGTCAAGAAGAGTTCAGACTGTCTCTCGTTTTATTGTTTTCTTATTACTAAGTGTTTAGGCGGACCCTGCATAAACGCTCGGTTACACCCAACAACATAAAATACAATGGATACAACAGTACAACAGTTTAAATGTTTATTACCAACAAGCAAATTACACAAATTTGTTAAAAAATTAGTCTTGTAACACGGCCTTGAAGGTCAACTTGATGTTGGACAAAATACAACACCTCTTTCATAATGATAAATTAGGGTGTAGAACTTTAAGCGAGTAAAAAACACAATTTTTGTGTTCTCTGTTGACAGGTGTGACTCATAACAGGTGTGACTGGTTAGAACATGATAGTAGAAATCACTAGCTTAAACCGCAAACCCCTGCTAATTTAACATACTGCACTGCATTTCTAGAAATGTTTTTTTTTTTTACTCTATGCGTCAAGTGCATAAATTCACACACAAAAAAAATTGGTGACAAGAAAAATATATGCGACTTTAAAAATACCTCCATTTCACCTTGACATAAAACATACTCCCTGCAGAGAGGATGAGATTCTGGAGGAGAGGCTTAGTGTATGTTTAGGTAAAGCATGGCTATGGTTCTGTTTACCGGCAGCTTAGTGGTGTTTGTTTATCTAAGGAGATGTTGCAGGCACTGTCACGGAAAAAGCTGTTGCATTAACGCAGAGAGGAGCAGAGCCATGGCAATGAGCCACTTCATACAAATCTGGAAAGAACAGCATTAATTTGAATAAAATCTGTCAAATACCAGTTTCAGAACTAATGAATCTAAATTTATTTTTTGTTGGCTCATATAATGTACAGTTAGTAGAGCCCAGCAAAAATGTCAGAATCAAAGTACAATGTCTCGGCTACATAAAGTCCCGGTGGATGAAATGCTTGCTTGGTCAATTATGCCACAAAATCTGAGAAGCAGAAGTTTTTCTCCACAATGCACATAGAAACTTCTCTGCCAAGTGCACTTTTTAAACTTTTCTCTTTTTTTTCTGAATACTTATTTTATGCCAAACTCCTGATCGCACTTCCGTTGTGCTTAAAGGTGAATGCATTTAGCAAAAAGAAAAGTTGTTGAGTGCAAACAATCACATTTTATTACGGTAACAAAGGGTTATTCATAGGGCTCCCACACTGCAAGGTTTGCGGCTGAGTTTAAACTGCTAAGAATAGCTTTGACTCCGCAATAATGTCTGAAAAATGTCCTCAAGGCTGACGTACCGCTATTTCAGTCAGCTGAATAGCCATGCTCCTTTTAGGATCTAAACATTTAATGTATCTCAAGCAAATCTGTCAGGCTCCTTGTCATTCTTTTTCATGGATATCTTGTGATCCATTTAGAACATAAATAAGAGGGAAAAAGAGAATATATAAAACAGGAATGATTTCAAGTAGCAATTTCAAGTGGCGACTTAAAAGACAGAATTCATTCTTTATTCATAGCTGCATGGTCCACTTCTGTTGGGACACACTAATGTTGATCATTGAAATAAATCACATTAATGCTTATGAGAGACTCTTTTTGATTTTTGCAATCCTTCTGAATAACAATATACATTTACATTTTACGTTTAGTCATTAAGCAGATGCTTTTATCCAAGGTGACTTACAAATTAGGACAATGGAAGCAATCAAAATCACACATAACAACCATTCTGATTTTCTATGAAGACATTTTGAATGACTTCTTTCATTTCCTGAAGGGCTGATTGAAACAGACAGGACAAATGCATATTTGGGCGTAATAGATTCAACAGTTGTTTTCCAAATTAAGTAATTATGCTTATTATGCTTAAAAGCTCTATGATGAAGAGGAAAACCTCTCAATTTCAAGCTCGTCTGCCCCTGACAGACAAAACACTTTGTAACTCTCCAGATAACATCATTAATGATTATTAGTGGAATGAATACTTTGTCACAGTCAAATGCTCAGCATACAAGTCACATAAAAGGGGCTTTAAACAGGACGCCGAGACACACAAACAGTGTAGATGTGAGATTAATGACTCAGGGAGAATGAGAGGCTGTGACTGAGGGTTCCTGTGTATCACAGACCAGTTCAGAGCATTTTCTATGCCTATGCCTGCCTGAAGCAGAAAATCATGAAACAGAAATACAGGCCATAGAAACTTCCTACATGCTGGACTATATGTGTCACGGTTCGCAGGTTTGCTTGCTCATTTTGTGTGTACTGCACTAATCTGATTGCCTATCAGCGCCAGCTGCGCTGACGAGCAATCAGATCAGTCGCAGGTGTGTCTCGTTTATTAGCCCTATATGTAGTTCTGTGTCAGTCAGTTTTAGTGTCAGATCGTTTGGTTTGCGGTCTCTGTTCTGATCTCTGTTCTGTGCAGTTCTGGTCCCGCTCTTGGTTTGCTCGGAGATCCAGCTTATACAGTATGTCTGCTTGAACTGTGGTCTGTTTGAGGATCGTCGCAGCACATCACATTTCTTGTCTGCCCTGTTTGGAGTCTACACTGCAGTTGTCGTGTTTCCTAGGACCTGCTTGGTGCTCGTTGTCTGCCAGCAATTCTGTTTGGTCTACTGACTGTTTCATTAAACCTTATTACTACTCGCTACTGGATTCTGTCGTATGATTCCTGACAGTATGGCCCAAAACGCAGAGGTGGAAGAAAAGTCTGAATGTTGATTTAAGATCAAATGTACTTTCAGATCAACACCAAAATGTGCTGTCAGAGTGAGAGAGAGAACATTGAACTGAGAGTTGCCAAGTCACTACATACTGTAAATCATCAAAGTGTTTCTTTTCCTTTTTTTTTTTTTTTTGCATGAATTTCCCATTATAAATAAATAATAGTAATTCAGTGGTTTTGACAGGGTAACAGACAGTAGGCCAATATATATATATATATATATATATATATATTCTGCTATTGTTATAAGACAAAGAACCCAAATTTGGAATTATGTATTTTTATTTTTATAGAAAACACGAGAAAGTGCCATTCTTTGAAAGTGCTATATAAGAGCTTGATTTATGAATATCCTTTTGAATTTATATTAATATATTTATATAATTAATATTAGTATCATTCATATTATTTTAAGATATTATTTACTCAAGTTATTCAAGTGAAATATCTTCAAAATTCTCTGTGATGGCGTTAAGTCAATTTTGAATGCAGTTTCTCTCTGCAGATCATCTCTGAAATATATATTTGAGTTTAGATTTAAGGTGTCTCTGTATCATTTGATTATGATGTTATAAAGTATAAAATCTTTTTTATGTCTGTTTCTCAGTTGTTAAGAGAAGTATCCTTAAGAGAACAGAGCTTACACTTACTGTACATATTCAGTTTCAGTATGATTTTTTAGAGTGAGATTAAAACATTAACAGTGTAATGTTTAAAGTTCACATTGTTAGAAAATACTGTTAAATGTTTCATGACATTTGAGTGTTACTACTGTACATCATGGTTTTGCGAGCTTCCCTCTTAAAGGTCCCATATTGTCAAAGTTAAAATTTCCTGGCTTTTTTCATGAGGTCTAGGGGCTATTTAACTACCATATACATTTCAAAACAGTTAGTCCACAGTAAAATGCACACAGCCTGCTTAAAGTAGCTGTTATTTTTCACGAACCATTGTGATTTCCATAAAAAGTTGGTGTCAGAACTACACAGTCAGAACTACGCAGTGTAACCACAGCTGTCATCCATTTGTTTGTCTGGAAGTGGCAGCAGACGTGCGATCAAATTTCTAATTTAAGGCTGTGTTATGTAGACTCTGGCCCCCAATATCACAACAAGATGATATTTTAAGCTCCTTAAGGCTGGTTCACACGACAGGATAATTAGGCCGATTTTAGCCCCGATTGACACCTTCCGACAATCTTAAGGATGCTCCGATTATCGTAAAATAATCTGATCAAATATTCCTCCCGTGTGCGGTGTGTTAAGACTGCTCTCCTCTGCTCGGAAGGACGTTGGGACCGCTCCGATCTCAAATCGGGGATATCCAACATGTTGGATTTATTTGGCCCGATTTCTTCTCGTGTGTGGTGTCCCCCGAGGACAAACGATCACGCAGCCTGTGGACTGTGGCGTGTAGCCAATCAGAAAGCGAGGTGACGAGGCGGCGAGGAAGTACCGGGAAACAAAATCAAAACAGCCGGCGGCATGGCGCACCAGGAAGCCCGGTGGACGTCGGAGATGGAGGACTTCACTTCTTTGACCATCGCCTTTTCTACTGCATCCTCTTCGTCCGCCATGATTGTTTACTCTGAAGTCACGTTTGATCTCAAGGGATTTTGCGAGATTTCCCGTCTGACCTGGGAATGCTCGGGAGTCGAATCGGTTCGTGTGTGATGTGTTGATTTTGCCGTGTGGCTGCACGCCACACACTGTACGACCAACACTGTTAGACCCGTGATTTTTTATCGCCGTCTGTGGGGTCTCTCAGGTTTGGAAAATCGGCAGACAATTTTAAAATCGTCCCGTGTGAACCAGGCTTTACATAGCAGAATCTGTGCTGGTTTGAGTGGGCCGCCTCCAGTCTCCCCTTTGTTTTGCTGCCTCCAGCTAGCGCTGTGATGTCAGCTGACCCTAGTTACCTGTGGTTGGCCTGGCCATGCGTCACTCAACAGCAGGCCAATCAGAAGAGAGGCTCATGAATTTTAATTAGACAGGCTAAAATCGACCTGTTCTTAGCAGACCTCCTGTGAAAGGTGGTCTTTGATAATTATACCGCAAATATATATTCTTAAGGACATCAAAACCTAAAATAAAACTCCAGAAAAGTGTACAATATGAGACCTTTAACTCATGTTGCATCGTTTCACACCACATTGCTTGTAGAACGCAGAACTCATTCCCATCACGTCAGACGTCAGTGGCCCCATGTCCTTACGGCCTGTATGCTCAGAGACAGAGCCAGAGAGCTGAGACTGAAGAGGAGACACATTCATCAATAAGCCATTAGCAAGCCTGCAGTGAGCATCTGCAGCTGAAAGCTCCTTCTTACAGCCTCATTCACTGTCTATCCATTGATCCTAGCATGTGTTAACTGAGCAGAAACATGGCCGCGACATCAGTGACACCGTCACTAAGCCACTGAGCAGGTGATTGGCCATAAGGGAGGGCCATGAAAACTAGGAGGAATAATGATAACGATCTGATGCTTTGTGAGACATAAATGATCTGTGAATGAAGGTAGTAAAGTAAAACACAGTAATAGTAATGCCACTTAACATCAGTTTACATTTTTGTTTGTTATGTCATTATGTTTTTTCTCTGTATGAATATTTTTACAAAAATATGAATTAATATAATAATAAAAAATTTATATTAATACTATTATTCTATTATTGTACTCCACTTCTTTAATCCTTAAAAAAAAAAAAAAACTTTTTGTGACATATGGTATGACAAATCAAGTGTGACCAGGCAATCATGAGCGACACAAGAATGTCTGCATATTTTTTAAAGAACATCATCGCAGACTACTATGAGCCAACTTGAAAGACATATGGCCATCCATAAATGTGTTCACACACACCGCACACAAATAGGCGAAGCAGCCTGAACACACATAACCCTTCTAAAAATTTCTTTTGACACTTTAGATATTTTATTCTTTATGCTTAAAAGTATAATTTAAAAGTCACATTTTACCACATATAATTACACCTAATTAACTATGACGGACAAATTAAAAGATGTTGGCAGTCTAACACACCAATTATGATGACATTTTTCCTCTTGCAGAGATTGCATTTAATTATGCTCTTTCCTCTACCTCTCAGAAACCACACCACCGCAGCACAAGGTAATTTTTTTATCAGCCACATTTATATATATATATATATATATATATATATATATATATATATATATCATTTTTTTTTCTATTGAGTGTTTATGCAATCTCTTATCATTCTTGTCACTCACCATGTCTTTCCCCAAATGACACTTGGGAGTTTGTGCAGCCAGAATACAAGCTCTTAAAAATATGTCCATCTCTGTGGCACAATCACTCTCACACCTCAGTTCAGTTTTTTAATATCAGATGAATTGATATTGTTTGGATAGACCAGCCTGCATACAGTAGTACAGTAGTTTGACTGTTGGTTTCAAGTCACCCATATTAATAACCTGATTATAAACTCGAACAAATAAAGCTTCATAAATAATCAAGTTAGCATTTTGTTCAGTTTGAGTTAACTGAAATAATGGATGGAAATTAAGTCATCATTTACTCACCTTCATGTCATTCCAAATTTGAGATCTTTGGAATACAAAATGTTAATTTTAGACAGAAATATAAATTGACACATTGTGCTAGTTCTATATGATGGAAATTTCTTCCTATTGTATCTCCTCTTAATTTCTTTTCCCCACCCACACATTGGGTCACACATCTCAGGTGTCTATAGTTTCTGTGATGCCCAGATCCGCCCCCAGCCTGCCATCAACCCCTAACTGTGCCCTGTCTGTAATCTCAGTTCTTAACCAATGCAAGCCATAAATTGTATCTGTCATACATATCTGTATCCCTATACTGCAGATTGCATGTATTCCTATTTTCTAAATTATAGTCATTATATGTAATTGAACAACAAATTAGTCAATATATAAAGGTCGCTACAGCAATGCATTGCCTTATAATACTGCTCTGAAATTCCAAGCACTTGCCACTTTTGTGTGTGGCAGAAAAGAGCCTTTTTTGGTCTAAACATGTATATAATTTTTTGTCCTTTACCTTAATCTACTCAAACTACTCTAAAAACATTACAAAACAAACAAACAAAAACAATTTCCATGTTTATTTTAACACAAACCACACAGATTGCCTTTCCTCAGAGGTTGATTTTGGATCCTTGTGAAGTCCTACCAATTTTTATTATTATTATTATCATTTTTTGAAGCCAGAGTTGCAAGTAGTGCTTTTTGTTTTGATGTTGAGCTGCAGACTGACATTTATGAAAAAAGGAGAGAGACAGACACAGAGAGCTAGAGATAGAAATAGGGGTGTTAGATGGTAGATAAACAACTATAGTCATTTTAAACTGTGATTAAAAAAGACAGAGCACAGTCAATGTGATGGACATTTTGCGTGTTCTCAAGGGCTAAATGAAGATGGATGAATGACTTGCAATATTATGCTCACAGAATTAGACTTGAGATTCAGGCCCATCTACAGTCATTATCAATGAACCATTTATAATAGTGAAGGTGTTGTCAGCTGGACAGGTTAGATTTGCTGAGATTGTATTTCCTCCCTCTGCACAAAAGCATAAAAGGTAATTCTATAATGATTCACCATTTTGCTGTATCCTATAATGGGAGATGTTGTAGGCTATCAGATTTTCAGAGTATTCCAAGTCGATCATAATTAGAAATCATACAGTTCACCATTCATCCCAAGGGACAAAGCATCACATACACATGCTTTAATATCACCTGAAAGAGAAATCTTTATTTCTTTGTACTGAAATACATGGGTCTGTGTCTCTAAAATACTACAGAATTAACCCGCATGTGTTCAAATGCTAGATAAATCTAGCATTGTCTGTAAAAAAAAACACAGAAATCCGATGTTCACCCCGACATACCACAGAAAAAGCTGTTTATCTCTTTTAAAGTCATATTTAATACATGCACAGCAAGAATGCTCCATTGTGCAGGCACAGCTAAATGACTTTTATTGTTGTAAACATTTCTGTCAAAAACACTTGTTGATTTAATATATATTCAAAGTTTAAAGTCAAGAACATTTATTTATTTATAAATTTAACAAAAAAAAAAATCAATACCAATGATACATTAAATTACATTGTTACAACACTGATAATAACAAATAATAATAATAATAATAATACAAAAAATATATATATTTGCAACAATTTATTTCTTAAGGATCATGTGAGACTGAACTGGAGTAATGATTGCAGAAAATTCAGCTTTGCCATCACAGGAATAAATTACATTTTAAAGTAAATTGCAATAACTGAAATAATATTTCAGAATATTACTGTTATAACTGGATTTTTGATTAAATAAGTGCAGTGATGGTGAGCATAAGAGACTTCACATACAAAATAAAATAAAAAATAATTCTCACCAACCCCAAGGGTATGTGTGTGTATGTATATGTATATGTATAGTGCTTGGCAATGATTGATTAATTGCGTTATAGTCTGCAATTAATTACAATTAATCGCTTTGTTATACACAAAACTAATAATGCATTCAAAAGTAGTGTATTGTGCACTTATTCATTTAAAAGTAGGCCTACTCCTATATGAACAAAAGTGTAATATCATTTGATTTTACACTTTTACATTTGATTTTACACAGTGAGCAATGGACTTTCATAATAATAAAAAAATTGTGTTAACTTGCCCAGCCCTAATGCATGCATACTATACACACATTACACACTTGTATTTTGTACAATTTTATAAACTTGTCAAATAAATTTCAATTCAATTCAATTCAATTCACACACACACACACACACACACACACACACACACACACACATATATATATATATATATATATATATACACGGTTAGCGTCTGGACGTACGGACAACAAGACGCAATATGCGTCATTTCCGATTCTTCTTCCTGTATCCAAAGACAACAACAGCAGCAGCAGGCGGATAATGAATAGTTTGGGGCAGATAGCGATAGTCTTTGTTTGCGCTTTGGCGCTGGTACTGATCCACCAGCAGCACTTGACACTACTGTGCCTCTATACTGCACGCGGGGTTTTTTTATGCGCCGTCTCTACTCAAAAGACCAAGATTCCTTGCAAATAGAACATGCGCAGAACACACATTTTGATGGGGATATGCCGAAACGCGTTTACAAGACCAAATATTCGGGTTAGAAAAGGGGTACCCCAGGTATAATATCCCGGTTTTTAAAAACCGGGATATGAGCATATCCGGGTTTTTGCCGGTGTTTACATGGCTGTGCGCGACCGGGTTATTGCTAATATCCCGGTTTTGAACGGGTTATTGGCTGCATGTAAACGCAGTCAGTGTTACACTTTGAAGAAACGTTGTGAGACCTGTGATTGTTTTGCTGTAGTAAGAGTTCCTGAGTCAAGAGTCTTTTGTTTATTGTTTGTTCCTAGTCTTGTTAAGTTATTTGTCTTTGCCCTAGTCGTTGTTTTCCCCCTCGTGGGTTTTGTTTTCCCCTTTTGTCACTAATAAACCCTGTGTAGTGCATTCTGTCTGCGCCTGAGTTCATCCCCGCACCCCAACCGTGACATATATATATAGCAAAATGGCTGACAATGTGCTACAAAAGTGACCTTTTCCTGATGCAATATATTATAAAAAATCCCTTATATTAGTAGAGCTAGTGCAGAGATTCATTTCATTAAACCTCCAACAACACAACATTTTGAGTCTTAAGGTTATATGGAGGACAGATAACTCTTGTCCATTTATTTCACTGTAGGAGCTTACAGCAGATTTCCACAGATTTTCTTCTTTTGGTTAGTGTTTGCTTGTTCCTTCGTTCATTATAAAAACAAGCCACACTTATCAAAACCTCGAGTAGTTATGCTCACAGACTGAAACAATAAGTCTAACCAGAGTTAGACATTTTAGAAGCAAAAACTGGACACAGAGAACTTTTTCTTATCTACAATAGCTATTACTTCACAAATATTGTCTATGGATTCGTATTTATCATCTTTTCATTTGTTTTTCAGAGAAGTTTGAGCCTCCAGCATGTGCTTTTTTGAAGATAACATGCTGCACAGCTATCGACACAAGCATGGTAGCCCTTTATTCTGGAAATGTTTTTGTTCTTCTTTCATGCCTACATAATGACGATTTGCTTTAATAGGGCACATGAGCGGTTGTCCAGTGATCTCTTTAAGTTCATTACTCAACATGTTCCTGGATGACGTGATCCTGTCCTACTCAACCACCACGTCCATCAACCATAGTAGCTTTTGATCCCTGTGATGTGTAATTAACGCAGAACCAGATGTTGCCATCTTTAATACATGGCATTAATGTACTTAAGAAGGATTTACTAAATTGGGGGTGTCAGCAAGATGCTTCCAGAGACCCAAACTAATTTCTTTGCATAGACTGATGAAGTTAAAAATGTCTCCTTCTGTCCATCTGTTGTTGAGGGTCATGGCCTAGTCTTCTCTACCATTGCTAATGCTCTTAATTTTCGCCCAGCAATGTCTTTTCAATACATTCACAGAGAGTTTAAAGGGCCAGAGGTCCCATAAGCCCACAGCAGGAGGCAAATCAGCCTGAAACCCCATCAATTAGAGATACATAGGAATGGAAAAACAGCCCCTGGAAGATGCGGCGGGAGGGCTGTAAGCATTTCTTACTAAGAATGTCACTCTTTTTGATGGAAATTCAAAGAGAGTACCAAGGTTATGATCTGTGGTCAAACTGGTTTTAGAAGATTTGGACAGAGGAAATATTTATTTGCTACTCACTGTCAAGCAACTTCATCTGAGATTTTTTGAAATCTGCCTCTAGTGTTTGGAAAGTTAAAGGAACAGTCAGTTATATATATATATATATATATATATATAATTCTGTGATCATTTACTCACCTTAATGTCATTCAGAAACTGTACAGTTACTGTTTATTTGAACACAATTTTCAAATATCTTCATGTAACCTAGTTATTGTCCATATGACATCTATTCAGCTCCTAAAAAGACCAAACCAAAAACACAATTGAAGTATCATAAAAGTAGTCCACGTGTTATATTCAGTCTTGTTGTGCATCTGGTGTGACTTTACAATAGTATGTGACCCTGGACCACGAACTCTTAAAAAATAAAGGTTCCTAAAGGGTGTTTTTGCAGTGATGCCATAGAAGAACCGTTTTTGGTTCCCCAGAGAATATTTCAGTGAACAGCTCCTAAAAGAACCATTTTGAAGAACATTTTAAACATCTAAAGAATTATTATTTTTTTTTTTTGATTGTAAAGAACCTTTTCTGCATTGGAAAGGTTTCATGGATGTTCATGTTTCTTCATAGAACCATTGATGCCAATAAAGAATCTTTATTTTTTATAGTGTAACATGGCTATATTTGTAGCAATTGCCAAAAATACATTGTATGGGTCAAAATGATAGATTTTTCTTTCATGCTAAAATCATTAGGATATTAAGTAAAGATTGTTCAATGAAGATATTTTGTAAATTTCCTACTGTTAAAATATCTCCGTATTTAGATTTTTGCACCCTCAGATTCTATATTTTCAAATAGTTGAATCTCAACCAAATATTGTCCTATCCTAACAAACCATACATCAATGAAATTACCCTTATGACTGGTTTTGTTGTCCAGGATCTCATATGTAAGCTGCAAAAATATTGTTTACACAAATTGGAAACCTATACACCAAATATACTAGTGCTGACATGTCAGACATTTTTTTCCAAACATATTTTTTTTTTTTTTTTTTACAACATTCTAACAAAACAAAGTTTTAAAAAAATATTCAATCCCAGTTGCTTCATGCAATGATTCACCATTACAATGTGCTCGAAACAGCACACTGAGGAATAAACTCCTATTGGAGGAAGTCATGGCCCAATGGTTAGAGACTCGGACACGTAATCCAAAGTGAGTTTGATTCTCGGGCTGGCAGGAATTGTAGGTGGGGGGAGTGAATGTACAGCTCTCTCTCCACTCTCAATACCACGACTCAGGTGTCCTTAAGCAAGCCACCAAACCCCCAACTATTGCCCGGGCGCTGCAGCATAAATGGCTGCCCACTACTCCAGGTGTGTGTTAAAGGTGTGTGTGTGTGTGTGTGCACTTTGGATGGGTAAAATGCAGAGCACAAAGTACGAGTATAGGTCACCATACTTGGTTTTATGTCATGTAACTTGGCCTGTCTGATCCAACTCTGAAAAACTGATAAAAAAAATCTGAAATGTTTAGAACATAACAAAACACTTTTCAGCCATCACTATTTAAACTATTTATAATTTATTTTGCATTAAAATTTTAATCAGTAAGATTCGTGGTCTACTCGTTGTCCATCTAGATTTCTCAAGACACGTCAGTCTCAGCTGTAAAATCAACTGCAAACATGAGCCCTTTCCATCAAGACATCACCAAAAGCTATCATTCACATTACAGCTGGAGCACTTAATGTCCACACTGCACAGCCCCCAACAGTCCCCCCACCCCACCAACCCAATTTCTTACAGCTGCATTTTCTGTTCATATTTTCTCCCTTTTTCCTTGTTTGGATAAAGAGGGAAACCAGAATTGTGTAGCTTTTTTCATTTATGTTCACAGGACTAGGAGAAAAAATGTTTAAGCCGAACTGAACCCCCATGAGTTGCCATGATCAAGGATGGCAGACTTCTTGCAACACTTCACAGTCCAGTTCAAAGTTGCACTGGAAAAGAAGGTCATCCAAGGACTTACATACGTTTTTTACCTACTATATTTGTAGGGAAGTATATGATTTCAGATGCAGCCTCATACGCCTAGAAGCAAGCAAGTGCAGTTCAGACATGGATAGCTTTCTCCAGGTATTATAGACTTCTTGGTTCTCAAGTATATCATGAACAAACACAATTGACATTTACCCAGATGCCCTGAAGGGAATATGGGGTTGGAACAAAATGAGATGGAGTAAATAATGACATAATTTTCATTGTTCAATTGAAACTATTTATTTAAAAGTTGGGGTTTCTCATGGCAACAGATGTAAACCTAAACCTTTTTTTTTTTTTACATTAAACTGCAAAAGCCTAAAAGAGTCTTTTTTTTCAATACACCAGCTTCAAGAGTTATATAAGCAGTGGGCAATCTGTAATAGAGGTCAGACTGTCTGGTTTATGGCCAGTTTGTGCTAAAGATTGCAGTGACATGCCAGGGGCAGTGCTGCAGGCCAAGAACCTTTCCTGTTCTCCTCTGAAACCCTGCTGTGTTCAACCTTTCACAGGTCATCGACTACTGCTGTTAATTGTTTATTATCCTTGATGTTTTGAAGTACTAGCTCAGGCTGATTGATGGCTTTCTCATCTATAGACTCATAAAAAGATGCAGAAAATGGGAGAGTGGCAGAGAGGTTGTGGAACTGTTTGAGCAAAGACAGCTTGACAGCAGTGTAAAAAGAAAAGTGATGTTTTTGGATTTGAAGCAAATGAGTTTGATTTATTTTGTGCAAAGCCCTTTTTAAAGGTCTATTAATGTAAAAATAGCTGAGCTAAAGCCAATGTGACCAGTTTTTAATGTTAAAATATTCTGTAAACACATCAGCATTGAAATCCAAAGGCACTGATGTATTTTGCCTGTTGGAGCCAAAGAGCATCAAACTTTGTATTCTATTCTTATTTGGGGGCCTTTTGTGTTTGGTTCTGTTCTTTGTTCTGCACTGATAATGAGTGGATGCTGATTGAATTCCGCAAATTAAATGAGTTCAGATGTCAACCTGTGAAAGGAATCACTATTTCGATCGGAGTGACCTTCATCTCTGTTCTTGGGCTCTGGCACCTGGTGTCTGGTGACCTTTCATCCTCCTGGCTGTATTCACGTACTGTAGTTATCTTATCTCATGCATACAGACGAATAGTGTAGGGGTTCTCCACTAACTCTAGTTAAAAATGATTGACAGTTTGCATGTCATCACTGAAAAGGAAATAGATACAGTGTGGTAGTCAAGTCAAGTCACTGCTGATCTTCACGAGTCAATGCTGCAGAACCTCCCGAGGCAGTAGCGCTCGCTACAGCTGTGCGGTGGTGCCGCCCAGCAAAGCACTTTCAGTTTGTCATGTCACGATCAGAGAGACCATTACTGAGCTCTCCCTATGTACTGAGGGTATGGCTGTAGAATCTCCAGAGGTGGCGGCATCTACTGCAGAACCTCCAGAAGTGTCAGTAGTATCAACCTGTGAACCTCCTGCCAGCCCTCTCATGGTTATAGGGGCCTATCACGGCTATGGAGGCCGTCTGTAAATCCTTGTCCTGCCCTCTCATGGTTATGGAGGCCATCTGTGAAGTTGCTGCCTGTCCTGTCATGGCTATGGAGTAGGGATGCACAATTAATCGAATGCGATTGTCATGCACATTTCGTTAGTAAAGCCGGTTCTGTAATCAGCATTAGATCATCATCATCACTTGCTTTCAGATGGAGCAGTATTTACTACAAAGAGCCGTAGTTCACTGACAATTTACACACAAAAAAACTAACTTCACTTTTAAAATAAATCCTTCTTGGAGATGATGTGACTTCTTACACAGAATAAGGTACGCAACATATTTCATAGTATTCTAAGCGGTGATAATGGCACTGCATTATAAATATACTTTATTTTAATATAAAATAATAAAAATAACTCAGATAAACCATATATTGTTGTAGTCATGTGTTTATTAGTCACATTGAATCAATGAAAGCAGTTAAATCTTCTGTTTATTCAGCTGCAGCATTTCCTGGGCTTGTTCTTCAGGGCATATTTGGATTTTCATCATGAGCGGATGGAGATTTATTGCTGATCACAGAACCATGCTTCACTGAAAGATACACATAAAAATCGCAGCTTCTAGCGAATCACGATTCCGATTCAATTAATCGTGCATTCCTGCTATAGAGGACATCTGTGAACTCTCTGCCTGTCCTATTACGTCTATGGAGGCCGTCTTAGAACTCTCAGCCTGTGCTGCCACGCCTATGGAGGCTGTCTGTAAATCCTTGTCCTGTCCTGGTGATGGAGGCTGCCAGTGTACTCTTGCTTTGCTCAGAACCGGCCGATGAGGCCAAAGCTCCGTCTGCTCCGTCATGGAGGTCCGTCAGCCACCCCGTCCCCAGCAACTCATTCCAGCACACTGCCTCGAGCGTCAACGGCAGCAGACTCCTTCACCCTGCTCGATGGCACCGCGGATTCACCACAGCGGAGATGGATCTTCGACAGCACGTCCGTCCTTCCTCCCGGGTTTCGACACCAGTGTAACACTACATAATCACAGGAAGAAGGTGGCGGGAACCGGCGAACATTTTAATCAAAGTTTCATTACAAAATAAACACAAAACAGAACAACAAACACAAACAAAACCAAAACAAAAAATAAAACCCAGGCTTGGTCCTCTCTCGTCCTTTGCTGTCGTCACTCCTCTTTTGTATCCTTCCGATCTCCTCCGTGGGATTCAAGACCGGTGAGTGGAGCAGGTGTTGCTCATTTCCAAATCACTCCACCAACCTCGCTCCGTTCCCACGGCTCTCGGCCCCGCCCCACTCGCCACACCATGCTTGCCTTTGGATTATTCTTGTGTCTTGCCCATACCATACCAGTTTGCCATTGTTTGACCCATGCCTCTTATGACCACGTCTCTGTTGAAATAAAGCTTGCAAATGGATCTGCACGCCTCACATTTCATCTGCTATTTTACAGAAAGTCTCTTTAGAGCAGGTTTGTTTTAGTGAATCAGAAACATATACTGAACCAGTGTTGTCTGATTCTCGAACAAACGAGCCAATCTATCCATGACGCTTATGAGCTGGTTCATTTTAATGAATTAAATTTAACAACATATATATTCCCAAATGAAAGACACTTGAGACGTTTCTTTTTAATGAAAAATAAACACTTTGACCATTAATAGCTCACATCACAAACTATGGTTGCATGTACTATGGTAAAGTCCTAAAGCATCATAGACCTAAGAGCCTAAGACTTTCTGTAAAGCTACTCTAAAAATGCTACACCAAAAATTTGACTTGACTTCACTTGACTCTTATGAACTACAGTACATCTTTTTAGTGAATCAGATTTAAAAGCGCATTCCTAAATTAATGATTTTACGAGACAGTTCCAGTGTAGCCTGTTATTTTAATAGTTCAAAAGGATGGTTTGAATTAATCTGAAATGTACATAATCATTAAGACAAATTATTAATATTTTCAGTGATGTCTGCAGCAAAATGAAACGAGGTTTGAGTCATTCATTACTGATGAATCATCCATTTGACAACATGTTTTTAAAGACACACATTTGCTAGACAGGTTTTAGTGTTTTTCTTTTTAAAAAACAATGAACTGAAGCAATTTGTGTCTAATGAAAGGTAGTTAGGGACACCTCTGCAATAAAATTCTGTAGGAAATGCATGTCAGTGAGACATGCACCTGAATTATATATATGCAACCTGGGTGATGCATGATACCATTTTTTCAAGTAGGGGAAACTGTAGAAACTTACCCGTGGCGGTTTGAAACCATTTGTATTAAAATGGCTTTTTAGAGTTTCAAGGAAGAGCAGAATTTGATTAATGTTAACTGTGGACTGAAAACTTCAGACTAGAGATTTTCCACAAAGATTGCATCTATCTTTAGGGCATCAGTCATTCCTAAAGAAGCAGTGCAATGTGTGTATGAGTTAGCCTATTTATTCTCCCTACAATCTGGCACGTACGCTTCCAGACATTGATTTATGACAGTCATCAATCTCTTCCCGACACACTTTCATGTTTTGACATGACAGAAATAAGGTGTTATTATTGATGCTATTCGCTGGCCGCAGAGGGCAAAACAGTGAGTGTGGAGAATCAAGATTTCCCCATCTGGCTTTACACTCCTCCTGCCCAGATACCATTCTTCACCCTTCTAAAATCAGCAGGCTAAATTCAACCAAGTATCAGACAACTTTACATTTTTATCAATCCAACCAGAAACACTCCAGTTATTGACTGCTGTCAGCATTGTGTCTTGCCCAACCCTTATCATCTTTACCTAGACATTTTAACAGGACCATGCCTAAAATAAAAAAAAGTGCTTTTATTAAATTAAAAAGTAATAATAGAAATAGACTTCTATGTACACAACAAATGTACGACTTTCTAAAATGGAGTCATATGCTACCTTCAAATCATGATCATATTTACAAGTTAAGCTTAACAGTAATGCTATAATTACCAGTGAGACATACACCTGTATTATACATATGCAACCTAGGTAATTTATGTATGCATGATACTACCAAATAATTTTCACACAAATTGACAATTTAACTAGTCATTCATGTGCATGTAATTTGTAATTATATTTCTGACTTCACTTGAAGGCTTACTTAAACCCAAACGTTCTGAGTTTTGTGTGTGAGGGGTAAAATTATATTGATCATATGGATATAAGTTACATAAGATCACACAATTTAGTTTGAAAGGATTTTGCTTCCTGTCTTTATCTGGAAGTAAATAGAACAATATATATTAAGTTATACAGCAAGTCTATGTTTTTCCAAACAAAGCTGACTTTTTGAACCTGTAAGGAACTTACTTCCCAAGATGATTTTGAAAAAGTAATACTATATCCAGCTGTAATGGATGTTAAAAGTGAAGTGTGCCATTTTTACAAATAAAAGAGACCACTTTCATGTGTAAAGACAACTTTATGAGAGCTACATTATGTGTTCCATGAAGAGTGAGACTTCCAAAACACTGTTCTGCTTGTTTGAGCAGTTCAAAGAGGTCAATAATACCTGGAGAAAACTATCCATTAGCGTTATCATTGGTCTTAATGCATGTTGTTCACTTGGTGACCAAAATATTTGTAGTGAAGTACAAAAATACATGTTTATTTTAAATTACCATTTAAGAAGAACGATAATGTGTTTTAAAAGATAATTAAATAAAAATAGAATAGTTATGTCCAGGACCATTTCTAGAAATCTAAAGTGGGCACCAGTGAGCACCATCTCCAATTAAATTTTTTAATTAATCATATCACTGTTCTAATCAAATGGATTGAATGCCATCATATTTGTATAATATCTTGTATGAAAGTTAAATAAAGTAGAATTAGACAGTTTAAAACATTGAATGTCATTACAAACATTATTTCATTAACAAAGATTTGCTTAATTCAAGTTTATGTAATGAAAAGGCAATGATATATAAGATTTCTGTCTTAGTTTGGCAGTTTATTAACTTTATTTACCTAATTTTAATCATTTAACACCAATGAGCATATAATCTAGTGTGCCAGAAGGGTCAAAAATAGCTCTGGTTATTATATCAATGAGTAGGGGATAACTGCTGTTAACAAGCTACATCTTTTGTTTCTGTCAGCATCTGAGTGAAATAATGGAGAGTTTGAGGTTGTGGGACTACTTTTTGTCTAAACAATGACAGATGAGAAGCAGGATGAAAAGGACAGTAAGAGTGTTCTCGAAACTTTCTTTGTTAAGATATTTTTCCAATTATATTTGTTGCCACTTGTAACAAGGCGAATGAAACGAGGTATGCGGATCCATCTGCAGAGCTTTATTCTAAAATGGGACAGATAATGATAAACACGTATAATGAAGACAAGACAAAAGAGTAGTCAGTTAACAGGCATGGGTGAATCAATGGTGAACGTAATCCAAAGGAAGAGGCAAACGGGTAATCCAACAGACAGACTATTGTCCAGATGATGGGCAACAGAGTCCAAAACGGCTAGACAAAATGATATCCAAGACAGGCAGGTGACTGGAAACAGGCTACTAGTGATGTTTGGTTCTTGAACGAATCGTTCTTTTGAGCCGATTCTCAGGAAGTAATTGGTCAAGCCGGTTCACAAAATCGAACTGAATCAAACTTGAGTTCCCTGTTGATGACACAGGACATACAGCTGAAATAGCATGTCTGACTAAAAAAATAACCCAATGAGTCGGTTCGACTAACAGTCGAAGTTTGCAGAAAGTTACAGAGGTCTCAAAAATAATTGAATGAGCCGGTTAAACCAACTATTGTAATTTGCAGAGGATTACTGAGCAAGGATTCTGATGAGTGAGTTGATGATAATGGGAATATACCTATGATTACTGCTATAAAATTTAAATTTATGCATTTAGCAGATGCTTTTATCCAAAGTGACTTACAGTGCATTCAGGCTATCAATTTTTACCCTACATGTGTTCCCGGGGAATCGAACCCCCAACTTTGCGATTGATAGCTTAATGCTCTACCAACTGAGCTACAGGAACACTATAAATTAATATTTTATTAAAACCTGCAAAAAAAACAACAACAAAAACCCCACACTTTTCACTACAGTTTAATCAATGAGTTTATAAGTCTGGTTTATTCCTTTTTTATACTTTTTTAATGGTAGAAAGGGTGAGAAAGCAATTGCTAATGAATAATAATTTAATGAGAAGATACACAAATGAACAGTAGTAAATCAGCAGAAACCACGGGATGGAGAGAGATGAAGTCACAGGTGGCCAGGAAGTTGCGGTGAGATGAGGCAGCAGGAGAGCATGACGCAGGAACTGAGGTGGGCGATCCAGTGGAGAGGTAAGTGGATGGGGTTCCAGTGGTGAAGCGATCCAGCGTGGTGAGGAAAACAGGCAGAAACAAGAACAAGAACCACGCATGTACACAGGGAGCTTCAAACAACAATCTGACAAACACAAGACGAAAGACAGGGCAATAAATAGGGAGCAGGTAATGAGTGGCAGCTGTAGCCGATGAACAATTAAAAGAGACGCCCACATGAAACAATCAGTGCAGACGAGAGACACACATAACTCCACCCACATAGTGATCAACAGAGACAACGGTTCTACCAACCTTGACAACTTTAGACATGTAGAACATCTGTGTTTGTGCATCAATGTTTGTAATGTGTGCTGGATGCGAAATGTTTAGGAATCTTTTTGAACCGGTTCAATGAGATGAACTGTCCGAAAAGAACTGGTTGGCGGAAATTAATTGGATTTGCCTCACTACAGGCTACCAGGCAAAACCGAGACATAGCTAGATTAGAAACTAGGACAGAGAAATGGCTCTGTAAAGTTGCTATCACTGACTATGTATTATATGCATTATTATTATTATTATTTTAAAAATGGGCTTAATATTCCTTACCCACTGCTCCTTGTGAGATGTGCTTAGCTAAGTTACTCTGACTGCTTTACAGCATCTCATGAGATATGTACTCATACTCATTAATGTCCTGGCTTTGCTAAGAACAACAGTGTTCTTGTCGGCAGAGCTCATCCATGCTGTGTGCTGCTCTCTGATTTATGTCAACCTGAAACACTTTTTATGCAAATGGATTATTGAGAAAGTGGTAAGACAGATCAATAAAACACTCCATGGTCATGGTTTAACAAAGTGCTGTTGGTTCTTGGCCACTTCCGGATAGAGGATGATTTACTGTGGCTTGAGGTCAAATTTAATTTACTTTTCTGCGGGCTAAAATGTTAGAACCATAAAATGGCTGAACTGACGATCAACGTTTCACCGCTTCATTTAATACAAAGTTTGGAAGGCATCTATCTATCTATCTATCTATCTATCTATCTATCTATCTATCTATCTATCTATCTATCTATCTATCTATCTATCTATCTATCTATCTATCTATCTATCTATCTATCTATCTATCTATCTGTCTGTCTGTGTGTCTGTCCGGCCATCCAATTGTCCGTCTCTATCTGTCTCACATTGACTTGATAGAATATTCTGATGTATGCATGTTGACTTTTTTGCTTTGGTTCTGTGTTCGGTTCAAAATATAGAAATAAAAAACTGAAACCTAAGACACCCTTGCAGTATTTGCATACTAAATTATGAACTGTCTTTTCCTTCTTGTACCATATGTGTACACAGAACTAATGGCTATGGTGTACATATATCATATACATCATTATATTAAAGTGGATTCTGGGGTTTGCAATGAAAATGGCCAAAGATAATATATGGTTGTTAAGCGATTATGAAAGGCATATAAATTAAAAGAAAAATAAGGTTTAGCGCATATATAATGAGCACTGTCACCTTTGAGATTCCCATGAATGCAGTTTTTAACACAAGATCATACAGTGACTCACTGCAAGATGCGCAGAGGGAAAACATCACTCCTTTTATTTTAATTAGCTGTTGCATTTAGCAATTAAAGCTCTTCATTGACTTCATGCAATCATGTCCTCATCTCTGAATCCACCATCACGATGATGGCTCTTCACGACATCTTACCTCCGCCTATCAGGGAGAAGTGTGTAAGTCAAAAGAAAGGAGAAGCTGTCTGTTTGTGCTTCCCAAAGGTGCCCCATAAAATGATGTATTATTTAAATTACTACTTCTTGGGCAGAGGCACAAGTACTATTAATAAAATAAGAAAATCTGAATTACACTGGTTCAAATCTGCAGTAGTGGTGTGTAGCAAATTAGCTCAAAGGGTAAATTTATATAAATAATTACAATTAAATATAATTATTTACAGTTATTTACCTCAGCTGCCAATGGTAACTGTAGTAGAATCAATATGTGAATTAATACGGACCACAAAACCAGTCATAAGGGTCAATTTCTCAAAATTGAGATTTATACATTATCTGAAAGCTGAATAAATAAGTTTTCCTTTGATGCATGGTTTGTTATGATAGGACAATATTTGGCAGAGATACAACTATTTGAAAAGCTGGAATCTGAGGGGGCAAACAAATCAAAATACTGAGAAAATCACTTTTAAAGTTGTCCAAATGAAGTTCTTAGAAATGCATATTACTAATCAAAAATTAGGTTTTGATATATTTATGATAGGAAATTGATATGGAAAACAAAATATCTTCATGGAACATGATCTTTACTTAATATCCTAATGATGTTTGGCATAAAAGAAAAATGGATAAATTTGACCCATACAATTTTGACCCATAACATTTTTTTTAGGCTATTGATAAAAATATATCCCAGTTACTTAATAATAATAATTAATAATAATTAATTCATTACATTTATATAGCGCTTTTCTAGGCACTCAAAGCGCGTTACATAGACAGGGGGTATCTCCTCATCCACCACCAGTGTGCAGCATCCACCTGGATGATGCGACGGCAGCCATATTGCGCCAGAATGCCCACCACACACCAGCTTACTGGTGGAGAGGAGACAGAGTGATCAAGCCAATCAGCAGATATGGGGATTTTTAGGAGGCCATGATGGTCAGAGGCCCATGGGTAAATTTAGCCAGGATGCCGAGGTCACACCTCTACTCTTTTCGAAAGACATCCTGGGATTTTTACTGACCACAGAGAGTCAGGACCTCGGTTTAACGTCTCATCCGAAAGACGGTGCTTGTTGACAGTATAGTGTCCCCATCTTTACACTGGGGCGCTAGGACCCACACAGACCACAGGGTGAGCACCCCCAGCTGGCCTCACTAGCACCTCTTCCAGCAGCAACCTAGTTTTCTCAGGAGGTCTCCCATCCAGGTACTGACCAGGCTCAGCCCAGCTTAGCTTCAGTGGGAAACAATATTTGGCAGAGATACAACTATTTGAAAATCTGGAATCTGAGGGGGCAAACAAATCAAAATACTGAGAAAATCACTTTTAAAGTTGCTCAAATGAAGTTCTTAGAAATGCATATTACTAATCAAAAATTAGGTTTTGGGCTCCAGGGTGATATGGCTGCCGGCAAAGACTGGTTTTGTGCTCCAGGGTCACATATTACAATCAACTAATCTGTTCGTCCAGCAAACATTCAGTATAATTTCATATAATTTCATAATTTCAAACATCAAAAGATGTTTTTGTGGCCACATAAAATAACTAACTTTAAGTAATGCATTAGAGCATTTAGCTGTAGATCGGATCGTATAAGGGACACTTTTCACAAGCGGTAAAAAAAACAGAAACTCATGTAATTTGTCAAGTCAAGACACCTTTATTTATATAGCACTTCAGTTGCTTAGACAAGATTGTGTCAAAGCAACTGATCAACATTAATTAGTAAAACAGTGTGTCAATAAGGCAAACATTTGTGCACAAAGGTTTTATTACCTAAACACTAACACATAACTAATCTAGACAAACAAACAAACATGCAAATCGCTCATTCATGGTGAGGTTGGAAATGGATGACTGAAACCATAAAAAAACAGAGAATGCAGTTAACCACCTGAGTGAAACATTCAGTGCCATTTTATAACAGGGTCTACAGCATATCCTAAACCTCTTAGATCATGAAAATACAAACTCATAGATACCAAACATGGTATAGGTGAGGTTATATTAATTAGTGATATATCATAAGCACCCATAAAACATATACAATAAACAAAACCATATACAAAAAGGTAGCAATCAAACAAAATGACATGGGGACATGCATGATAGAAATATTTGTCTAGGAATTAATGTAAGAGATAATTTCCTATAGCATTATGTGTCTGTTTGAGATAATTAAGTAGGAGGGAAGATTCTGTCTACATATTCTTAGGTCCTGTTTATCTGAACTGGCTTAGGTGTTCTGGATGCCATGGGGCCTGGATGTCATTCACAGAGGCACCGAGTTTAGTGTTGGGTAAGGGGGTTTGTGATTGTTTGTTAATCTAATGAATAATTGATTTGTTAAATCTAATGAACAATTGTGTGTCTGAATAGTCCAAATGCTACAGGTAAGAAATAATTTTTTCCTCTTTAGTTGGCCTTTCTTTAATGGAAATGGGTTACTATCGAGCCTTTAATAGCTTCTTTAATTATATTTTTCTCACTTGTATGTCGATCTGGATGAAAGCATTTGATAAATGAAATGAAAATATTGAAAATATCTTAAACATTCAACATGCATTGTTTCTCGTTATTTTTTAGCCATATACTATCAAAAGGTCTGTTAGACTTTCACACAGCTCTTTATTGATGTACAGGCCAGATACATTGTGGGTGCTCAGTTTTTGTAGGCAACAGATGCTCAACGAGATTGATCATCCCTTTCAGAGACGGCCAACACTAAGCTGGAGATGTTCCCTTAGCATGCAGCTCTCGCTGCGTCTGAAACAATGCTAATGGCACTAACAGCACGCTTCCATTGTACTGTTCTGAATGCTGCGGACATTTTTTACTCCCTTGCCTCAGAACCACACTCCTAGCTGTCACACGTCTAACTCATTAAGACGAAGGATTGGGGATTTGCAGGGAGGGAGCGGCAGGAGATGAGCGGCCAATTAATGGAAACAAATTGTGTTCAAAACAAAGCTGCCTTTGCTCTCATTGTTTCTAAGGTTTCTGTTGGGGATTAGAGGAGATTTTTCTGAGTTTGCTAGTGTGTATCTGTAACCATTCTGAAGTGGCCACTTGCCTCCGAGACTGTGGCTAAAATTAATCACATGGATAAGGTTAAAATCCAAATTTTAATTTTATTCTTGGCTTTCTGCCATGTCGTATTCAGGAAAGTAAATGATGGGAAGAGAGAGGAACAGGATCAGGAAATAAGCCAGGAATTGAACTTGAGTTGCCCTCCTCAGCACCACTGCACAATGTGTCAATGCCTGTGTGCTAAATGCTAGACCCAGACAAATCCACATTATTTCAACAAGACAAATTCAAACATTAATTACTAGTGAGAAAGGAAAAGCTGACTCTAGATCAGCAACTGTGAGCAATTTTTTTTTACTTTTTTTTTTTTGCTGTCTTTGTTTCTGAAATGATTATTATTTTTCTTTTATATACTACCGTTTGAAAGTTTGGGGTCAACACAATTGCACTTTTAAAGAAATGAATACTTCTATATTGCAAGGAGGCACTAACTGTTAATCACGTGATGTGACACGAAGGAAAAAAATTAATGAATTCTCTCACAAAAGTATCGCATTCATACAAGATACATTTGTAAAACCTCATCACAAAAACGAATGCAAATGTCTTGGGGGAACACAAAAGCAATAATCTATCTATCTATCTATCTATCTATCTATCTATCTATCTATCTATCTATGTTCAATTCAATTCAAGTTTATTTGTATAGCGCTAATACAAATCGTTACAAAGCAACTTTACAGAAAATTATGTTTCTACAATATTTAGTAATAGCTTGTAATTGGTGACTGTCAGTTTGTGCACGTATGATGGCCGGGATGATTCCAGCGCGGCTCTCCACTCTCTTAGCTGGGCCTGCCTCACCTCCAGGTCGCGAATCTGCTTCCCCACGGCCTCGAGCTAGAGCTGCACCGAATGCAGCTCGAACGTGTCCTCGCCTGCATACAATCAAAGGTAGACATTCATCCACCATTAATGCAAGTAACAGTGAGTACAGCATTGGTAATGTGTGTGAATAGAGTATTAGCAATGTAAGCGCAGTTAGCAGCAACCACGCCGCTGATGCTAATGGGCTATAAGCTAATAGCGGACCCAGGAGCTCAAAATAAAACTAGTGATAACGAGGCGCTCTTATTGTTTTTGTTGTAGAATACAATAGAGGATATATTCACACGTTTTATATATATATATATATATATATATATATATATATATATATATATATATATTCTAACAATTACATTTTATTTACCATTGCCATGTCCCTTTATGGGTTATTTTTTAATTAAATTAACATTTAACAATATCAATATTTTAATTGTACTGTTGATAAAATAATTTTTGCTTTGGTAATCATAAGAGACTTCTTTCAAAACCATTAAAAAATCTTACAGACCCCAAACTTCTGAATGATAGTGTGCATATAAAAAACTATTTTCATACAGAAGAATAAAAAATATGCTACAAATATACAATACATCCAGTGGTTGTGGGGCTTTGTTGGATCAACGCGTTAACCCTGTTGACGTCGTTTGATGTTTGCTTTCACAGAAGGACCATGTGCAATCAGACTCTGTCTTGTCTTGGAATGTTTGATCAGTCTGGTATGATTTTCTATCCAATCCTGACCTAATCTGACTTCATTGCAAACTGTTGCCAAGACAATGAGGTATAAGCATCTCTGCCAAATCCATAGAAACCAATGTGTCTGCCTTGATAAGCAGGAGAAAGGCATGATTGATCAGAACTTCACAAGTGAACATGTTTTAACTTTAATCATGAGCAGTGATGACATCCTAATTGTTCTTTTTTTAAACACAAGCTGTGTCTCATTTAGGAGGCTGCACCCTCCGTAGGTCCAATCCTCTGGAGGTCGAATCCTCTGTAGGATGCCTGTACAGAGTGTCCTCAACCTAGAATTAAACAAGACGGCCTTCGTAGGATGGGCAGAAAAGGAAAAGGGAAGTATCACTTTGCTATGCCAACACATTTAAAGCGTTGTTGCGCTCTCACAATACTTAAATGAGGTAAAATTATTTCTAAATTTGGAAAGTAATTTAAAAAAAAAGTTTTATTTGTTTTATTTAGCTCAATGTTTGAGAAGATGTAGCGTATGTACAACAGACATATGTTAGAGAAAAAAAGGAGGTGGATATTACGTTTTTTTTTTTTTTATAGGAGGTGATTTAAGGTAAATTGTAAGCATCACATCTGCACTTTTGTGTACATGTGTCAGCGCTGCCATTTTTCAAATTAACGGTGGTTGTTTACGGGGATGCAAAGAATTGTGGGTTATCTGTAGTAGCGAAGGATGACATATGCAGCCTTTGAATGTGACCTCCGGAGGGCACAACCTTCTAAATGTGACACAGCTACAGTTAACATATGTAGTCAATTTAACATTCTAACAGTCATTATGATATCATAAGTCCCCTTTTGAGAAAGATATCATTACTTAATTTTATTTTAAAAACAGGGCACAAAAGAATAATCATATTATCTATATGTTTGCTATATATTTTGATATTTACTAGATCAATATGAATTTACTTATCTTTTCTACATTTTTTTTTTTTTTTTTTGCCAAGTGCATTTTCATCAACTGGCCGAAACATTCCCACACTGGCCCCGGGCCAGCAGTCTATCTTTATTGTTAAGCCTGGTATACAGTATATATAAACTCAGGGCTATAGTTGCAACCCTGTCCTTTTCATTTCCTTTCTAAACAGTTATATATACAAATGCAGTTAGGTGTTCCAACATTTAGAACACAACAGCCAGCTTTAGAATGGTTGAAATGTTGCCATTTGTTTGAATCTGTGTGAACCAGCCTTCAGAATAGTTAAAATCCCTTTGTCATTTTTGATCATAATGATTTAACTGCCCTCTGACCAAGCTGTTGTATTACCACAAAGGCTTTTCAACGGCTAATGGACAGATCAACCTGATTTCAACCATTTTATTGGAGAAACTCATCTCACCACTATCTCCCTTGCTCTCGGCACTGTGGGATTCAGTTTTCCAGACACAATGAGAGACTGGTGACATCATACAGAATGGATCGCTTATATCTGTGTGAAACAGCTTGGTGCAATGCATTGTTATATTGTCTTTTTATAATACTTATTTCTGTCATCTCTGTCTGTGAAGAATGACTATTGAGCGATGGAAGGAAGAAACAATGTGCTTAGGAGAGCTGGAGGCTGGGATTGATCTCCCTTAGCTGCAAAAAGTAAACAAGAGAAAGAAACAGGAACAGTAGCAGTGCAATCTGGGAATTGGTGACCTACTCCAGGATTTATCCACTGCCCACAGAAAAAAAAATGTGATATAACTCTACTGAGCTGTGTGTTATCCGTGAAATATCTCAAATTGCCAGTGTGAACAATTACAATTAACACCACAACAATTGAGAATCAGGGTGAATAATTAATAAATATATCAACCACTTTAAAAGATTCCAGTAAGCTCCGAGGCAGTGTTGGGAAAGCTACTTTAAATCTGTAGCTTGTAAAGCTACAAGCTATTAATAATTTAAACAGATAAACTAGTCAAGCTACTCTACTGAAAAAAAGCAGTTATCTATAGTACACTGCATTCAGACTCATACAGGGCTACATATTTTAAAATATGCTATATAGCTTATAATTTAACCAGAGTAGTATTTTATCTCTAGAGCTGAGTTGAAAACATAAATATTTATGTGCAGTGTTGATATTTCATTATAAAAAGGTGCTAAATGCTGGCAGACTTTCCTGTTTATTGGAAAAGCAGTTTGTTACTCGAAGACAATGTTTTGAATACTGCTGTGCTGCTGAAAATGTAGTTAAGTTAGTAACATCGTTATTTTTAGTTTGTTCCTCTCGAACACTGCTAATCTTAGAGGTTCATGTCTGTGGAATGACGTTTTTATACACAACCGCTGTCATATGGTGAATGACAAACACATGATGAAGTCTTCTTATTAGGAGTGGGGTCAGGATTCTTCTACAGGTGGATTTTGTCAAGCTGCAGTATGCATTTCTACGGCTTTGCTGAGCTGTGATTTACAATAGTGGTGACAGAACCCATGACTGCCCATCACATTCAAAGAAGAAACTTAGAATTGGCTGGCTGACATTCAGCTGGCTCCCAGCACATTAAAAATGTATGACATATCTTTTGCCTGAGAGACTAGCTGCTCAACTGTAATTTGGCTTGGGAGCATGAGATGATGGCTTTTGCCAATCTTTGCTATTTTCGCCTCCAAATATTCTAATACATTTTAAAAATAAATAAACAGTATTTCATTTTGCCTTACTAGTTGCATACAAACAAGAAAGGAGAAGCATGCTAGAACTCAATTAATTTATTTTACTTTAATAATCTTGCTGTCATTAAAGACACTGAGACCTTTTAACCAAAGGCCCACAGTGGCATAACTGTGACTTTATAAAAAACAATCTTCTTGTTCTTTTTTGACTGTTCTTGTCTTTTCTATATCAAACTGTATGTATACATAGAAGTTCTTCCAATATGCAGCATATAAAGTGTTACTGCACAGCGCTCAACCGAAAAGCCCATGGAGGCTATAGAGATAACAGCAGAATGAAAGAAAGCCTCATTTAATGAGGTCATCAGTTGCGTTGAGACAAGGACTGCTCCTTTTGTCAGTTGTCAGTGTTATATGTGGTCGCTATTCATTGGAGTGGAGGTTTTGTATATGTTTTGCATATTGTTTATTCTATATATCATGTTGCATGTCATGTGGATGTACTAGCAGATATACATATTGCATATATGTATATGTACAGTATGTATATATTACACACACAATAAAATCCATAACTTAATGCTAGCTAATAAAAATACAACTCTCTCTGTGTGTAGCTACTGGCAAACTGGACATAAATGAATAGCACTTAGTCAAATATATTGATAGATATTAGAAATTTTTATATATTTAAAATCAATGAATATATGTATTCTTAAGAAACAGTGGTACAAGTTATTTTGTTATTATAGTAGATGTTTTGACACTTTATTTACATATATTTCCAGAGGTTCTTAACTGCCATTAAGATAAATAGGAACGCTATCGTATATGAATGGTATTATACACCTCCTTGGTTTTGGAGGAGAAAGCTTTGTGGAGGTGGAGCTATGGTGGATGACTCAGCTTTAACTTCTAGATTGATTTGAACCTGAAACTAACAGCTATTTGAAAATTCAAATGCATGCTTTTCAGGTGATTGGTATTGTGCTGATGTATTGATTTGGGTCTGATTAATCATACTTAATGTATAAGCTGGACTTTATTGTGTAGTTATGGTCTTTTTAGAGTTTTACCATTTATGATTGTTCTATTGAATTATTGCTATGAAAAAGAAATGCCTTGGAACTAGGCAACTTGAAACTTGTGTGATTGCTGTGTTCAGCAGGATTCTGAGAGAAGGGAAACCATAAGTACATTCATTCACTTCAAGAACCTGGCCGATTACTGTCGTGACACTTTCACCTGAAATTTTGTCCACATGATGTGTGTATTTTACTCCTGAAAATATTAGGTTCATTTTCCAGTGGATGCCTGCAGCATTGAGATCAGGCCCATCGTTTATTCCAGATTTCAGGAGTCTCAAACCACAGCCATCATGGGTTTCTGTTGTGCATAAAATGAATGTTTTCAGGCTAGCGGTCTCAATGAAAGGACACGATTGTGATTTAAAAATAGTTTCCCAGCAAGAATCATGTGTGATTCCTCCGATTCCACAGTCAACCCGCAGCATTTCTCTTTCAGCATGCACTTATGACAGCAATGTATACATCAATTGCCACGCTAATCCGAAAAGGAAACAAGGCTCTGGCTAATTATGAAGCAAGATCGAACAGTTCTTTATTCCTAAGCCCCTTGAAAGTTGCATCAGAACATAATTTTCCAAAGTGCCTGTTAACTTTTTAATTTCTCCCATGAGGGTAGCCAATATGCTCAAACCTGGATAAATAATTAAAGACTGGCTAATAAGATTGTCAGGCTCGGTTTACCATTATTATTCCCTGGTTTGTTCATGTTCACTGTTTTGGGGGAATTACTCTGTAGGGAATTGCTGTTTGAGGTAACAGAAGATGTTACCAAAATAATCTTACTCATAATAGGAATGCAATAAAATAAATCTAAAACATGGATAATGTGTAATATGTAGCTACAGTGCCAAATTCATTAAAATGTTATTTCAGGAGCTCAGGTTTTGATCATTTCCTTGTTATTTTTGTTAAGGGAATAGGTTACCCCAAAAATAAAATATTTACTTTTCCCCAGGCCATCCAAGATATAGTTAAGTTTCTTAATCTGAACTGATTTGGAGAAATATAGCATTACACCGTTTGTTCACTAATGGATCCTCTGCAGTGAATGGGTGCCATCAGAATGAGTCCAAACAGCTTATAAAAACATATTAATAATCAAGTACATTTATATTTATTCATTTAGTAGACACTTTTAACCAAAGTGACTTACAAGTGAGAAATACAACAAACAATATTCAACAAGTAATCCACACAACTCCAGTCCAGATAAGCAACTTGTTTGTAATAAACATATATAATAACAAATGTTTTTTCTGTTCTTGTTTTTTTTTTTAGGATTATTGTTTGTAAGAATTCATCCATGTGTATTATCCCTGTTCTTGTACGTTTTCACTAGTTCTTCCAAAAAAAAATAAAAAATAAAAAGAATAAAATAAAATAAAAAAGCTTTTCTATGGCAACACTATCACATAATCACGAGTTCTATGATGACGTGAATGCTTTTTACAAGTTGGAACTTCGTAATTACTTGAATTCTGATATGGCATGAATAGACTCTAAGTTTATAGATATTGTTAATGGTACTTGTTCATATTAAAATATGTATGAACTTAATACATGACCTACTGTAGATTATTTGCAAAATCTTTTCATTTTAATACATATATGACATTTATTCAAATTGTCACTTCTCCAGTTAAGCTCAGTGTGCTCTCTTTAAGCTCTTCCACATTGAACATCTATGTAAATACTTCTTATATAGACTTTACAAATAAACTGATGGTTGTCACTTTAAGTTAATCTTTATAAAATGATTAATCATTTATTTTCACAGCTTTAATGTGACAAAATCTAGACATAACTATAGTTTATGCTCAATGATGAAAGAGGCATTTCTTCCATTCTGTTAAAAAAAATAAAAATAAATTGACTAAAGGCTGGAATACATTAGAGAACTTTTAAAATTTGAACAGATTTTAGTGTTCTAATTGTGTGTGTGTGTGTGTGTGTGTGTGTGTGTGTGAGAGAGAGAGAGAGAGCGAGAGAGAGAGAGAGAGAGAGAGAGAGAGAGAGAGAGAGAGAGAGAGATTGACTTTGTGCCTTCAGATAAATAATTTTTCAAGTATTGTTTAAAAAAGTTTTTTTAAATAAACAAGAATTTTTAATAAAATATGATGTGAGCTTAATGGGGACAGGGTTCTGCTTTAATTAAACATTTACCCATTAAGCACAGCCAGACCTTTTGCATTTAATGATGAATATCTTAATGAAAATGTTTTTGTCATTTTAAATTAAATATTTATTTTGTGTGTGTGTGTGAGAGCTGACTATTTTATTGTAACATAACTTCTTATGTTGAAACCGATATACATGTGCACTAAAAATGTCTCAATGTAGATTTTGGTGAGCTTAATTTGTACTGTTATTTTCATTAACTTAATTAGGCGCCATTTGTCAAGGCGAGACTGGGACTCAGTTGCAGGTGCTCAAAAAGGTCAGTTTATTAGATGGGCTTTAATTTCAAAGGACAGAAAAATTAAAAATTAACGAACAAAAACTATCCAGGAACAGGGCAGTCTGGAGCAGATCCAAAAGAGCCTCCTGGACGAATTCCACTTGGAAATCCACTGATGCAATGCCCAGATAAACTGACAGGGAGGCGGGGGCGCTGTTGAAGTGGGGAACTGGTGGCGCGCTGCGGCGCGACGAAGAAGGGGAGTGACGGCGATCGGTGATCGCTAGCATGGAAGGCTGGAGGGTAGCGCTGCCTGAAAGCAGGAGGAAGAGGGAAAAAACAAAACTAGAGGATGAAAACAAAACGGGCATGATCTCTGTGCAGGCTAAACAGGAGATGTGGACAAAGCTGAGACATGGACAAGAACACGACGATCTGACAACAGACAGCACACATGAGGAGACTAAATAGAGAAGGAGTGATTATCATGATGCAGAGCAGGTGATGGTGACCAATAACAAGATAATAATGAAACAAGAGGGCGGAGACGGGCACCACGGTGACACAGAAGCACATGGTAAGTGTAAACAACCACACACACTATAGGGAAAAACAGACAGATCAGCCCGGGACATTACCCCCCTCCCCAGGAGCGCCCCCTGGCGCTCCAGGGAAGGAACCACCACGCTGCCGGTTGAAGTCCTCGATCAGCGACCGATCCAGAATATCCCGAGCTGGAACCCAACTCCTCTCATCCAGACCATATCCCTCCCAGTCCACCAGATACTGAAATCCCCGACCTCGACCTCGACTTCTGACATCCAGCAACCTCCTGACAGTGAAGGCTGGGGAACCATCCACTAGACGGGGAGGGGGGGTTAGTAGCAGATGGGTTAAGGCGAGAATGAAACACAGGCTTGACCCAAGAAACATGAAAGACTGGGTGTACCCGACCAAGTATGGGAGGTAACTTGAGCTTTACCGCCACCGGACTCAATACCTTGGTGATCTGATATGGCCCCATGAACCTGGGGGCTAACTTGCGAGAAGCCACCCGGAGAGGAAGGTCCTTGGTTGACAGCCATACTCTCTGACCACATACGTAGCGGGGAGCAGGAATACGGTGACGGTCAGCCGCTGCTTTGGTTCGTCTGGAAACCCGAGCCAAGGTTTCCTCAGCCCTCCACCAGGTGCGGCGACACCTGCGGACGAAGGCAAAGGCAGACGGAACAGCAGCATCGTGCTCCTGTGAGGGGAACATAGGAGGTTGAAAACCAATGGAGCACTGGAATGGAGACATACCTGTGGCCGCCACTGGCAAGGAGTTATGGGCATATTCAATCCAGGATAACTGTTGGCTCCAAGAACTCGGATTATGGGACGTCAGGCAGCAGAGAGCTTGTTCCAGAACCTGGTTTGATCTGTCGACAGAACTCCTTCCAGAACCGGGAGACAAACTGTGGCCCCCTATCAGAAACCACGCCCACCGGAAGACCATGAATCCGGAAGATGTGGTCAACCACCACTTGAGCTGTCTCCTTAGCTGAAGGCAGTTTGGGAAGGGGGATGAAATGGGCTGCTTTAGAAAAGCGATCAACCACCGTCAATACTACGGTGTTACCCCTTGATGGTGGAAGACCAGTGACAAAGTCAAGGGCTATGTGTGACCAGGGGCGGGAGGGGATGGGTAAGGGGTGTAGCAGACCAACAGGAGGCTGATTAGAACTCTTGTTCTGGGCGCAAATTGGGCAGGCAAACACAAACTGCCTGACGTCCTGGGCCATGGATGGCCACCAAAATCGCTGGCGGATGGCAGCCAGAGATCTCCGAACCCCAGGATGACAGACTAACTTGGATGAATGCCCCCACTGGAGGACTTCAGGGCGCAGCACAGCCGGCACGAAGAGTCTACCCTCTGGGCACTCCCTTGGTACCTCTCTCTCTCGTATGGCTTCCAGCACTCTCCTCTCCACGTCCCAGGAGAGGGACCCCACCACAATTTCTTTAGGGATAATGGTTTCAGTTGATGCACCAGTTTTCTTAGTATCCCTGTAAAGACGGGAGAGGGCATCAGGTTTTAAATTTTTGGAGCCTGGGCGATACGAGAGAGAGAAGTTGAACCGGCCAAAGAAGAGTGCCCATCGGGCCTGGCGTGAACTCACCCTCTTGGCCTGACGGACGTATTCCAAATTCTTATGGTCCGTCCAAACCAAGAAGGGCTGCGCTAACCCCTCCAACCCGTGACGCCACTCACCCAAGGCCAGCCTGACCGCCAACAGCTCCCTGTTCCCTACGTCATAATTCCGTTCAGCTGGGCGCAGGCGGTCAGAGTAGTAGGCACAGGGATGTACCTTCCCATCTCTGGGGGATCTCTGAGAAAGGACCACACCTACTCCAATCTCAGAAGCATCCACCTCCACAATAAACTGACGTTCAGGGTCTGGAAATGAAAGAACAGGAGCAGAAATGAATCTGGACTTTAGGTCATTAAAGGCCTCCTGAGCCTTCAAATTCCACCTAAACGGTACCTTGGTGGAGGTAAGAGCTGTCAAGGGTGCAGCAACCTGGCTAAAGTTTCTGATGAAGCGCCTGTAGAAGTTGACAAATCCCAGAAACCGCTGCAGTGCCTTGCGTGAGTATGGAGGTTGCCACTCGGCTACGGCCCTTACCTTAGCGGGATCTGCTTTGATTCCCTCCACCGAAATGATATAGCCCAGGAAGGGAACTGACTTGGAGTGGAAAACGGACTTCTCCGCTTTAACATATAGCTGGTTCTCCAGCAGCCGTTGTAGCACCTGGCGCACGTGTTGGGTGTGTACCTGAAGTGAAGGAGAAAAAATAAGAATGTCATCAAGGTACACAAAGACAAATTTGTTAACCATGTCTCGCAACACGTCATTAACCAGGGCCTGGAAGACAGCTGGGCATTTGTCAGGCTAAAGGGTAGCACCCGGTACTCATAATGTCCCGAAAGAGTGATGAATGCTGTCTTCCACTCATCCCCGTCTCAATTCCGAACCAGGTGATAAGCATTACGGAGGTCCAACTTACTGAAGACCTTGGCTCCCTGCAAAAGTTCAAAGGCAGACGACATTAAGGGTAGGGGGTACCTATTCTTAATGGTTATGTCATTCAAACCTCTGTAATCAATACAAGGGCGCAAGGATCCATCCTTCTTCTTAACAAAGAAAAATCCTGCGCCAGCAGGAGACGAGGAGGGACGGATGAGACCGGCATCAAGGGACACACGAATATATTTGTCCATAGCCTCTCTTTCTGGACCAGACAGGGAATATAACCGACCCCTGGGTGGAGAAGTGCCTGGGAGGAGGTTGATTGCACAATCATAAGGTCGGAGAGGAGGCAGGGACACAGCTCGGGACTTGCTGAAGACCTGCCATAGATTGCAGTACTCCTCTGGCACCCCGGACAGATCAGCATCATCCACCTGCACAACAGGAAAAACAGCACCAGGAAAAGAGGCAGAACCCAAACAAGACTAAAGACAAGACTGCTTCCAAGACAAAACTGAGTTTCTGGCCCAATCCACATGAGGGCCGTGCTGCACCAACCACGGGTGTCCCAGAACCACGGGAGCACTCGGGGAGTCAAGAAGGTACAGCTCGGTTATCTCATGGTGATTGCCAGAAACAATAAGACTTACAGGAGGGGTGAGGTGAGTGATGGTGGTGATAGAGGAATCATCAAGAGACCGAACAGAGATAGGAGTAATAATAATAATAATTATTATTATTAATTACATTTATATAGCGCTTTTCTAGGCACTCAAAGCACTTTACATAGACAGGGGGTATCTCCTCATCCACCACCAGTGTGCAGCATCCACCTGGATGATGCGACGGCAGCCATATTGCGCCAGAACGCCCACCACATACCAGCTTACTGGTGGAGAGGAGACAGAGTGATGAAACCAATCAGCAGATATGGGGATTGTTAGGACGCCATGATGGCAGGAGTTAGGGTTCCCATCATAGGGAGGTGGGTTGTTGGCATGAGGCTCAGGGTCATGACGGGGAGAGGAAAGGCTAGTGGGGTCCTCCGATCTGGCAGATGTCTGTCTTCGAAGTTCCTGGAGCTGGGCACTCAGCTCCGACAACTTGGCATTAAGGAACTCAACCTCCCGGGATGTGGATGTTAGCTGGGAGGCATGCTGGCCCAAGAGAATGCCCTGCTGGGTGACGGCTGATCTGAGGGGATCTGCACCTGCTGAGTCTATGGTGGTCAGATCGTTCTGTCAAGGCGAGACTGGGACTCAGTTGCAGGTGCTATAGGGAAAAACAGACAGATCAGCCCGGGGACGTGACACCATTTTATTCAGTGAATTAATTAATCAAGTAAAATTTATTAAAATTAAATAATGACACAAATAAATATTGATTCTCAATATAAAGAATATTTTTGTGTAAAATACAAAATACAAACACAAAAATCAGAGTTTTTACCATTGTGATGCATCTTGCACCAAAATAAAATTATGTCTCAAATTGCTTGCATTCGATCTCATTCCACTGAGTTCCATCTAACTGTTTCAGAATGTAAAAAACACATTATCTGAGTGATCTCTTAGAGTGCAACAAGACTGCAAGTTTCTCTTGTATGTTTTGTGAGAACATGCTGAAAATCTGTGTGTGTGTGTGTGTGTGTGTGTGTGTGTGTGTGTGTGTGTGTGTGTGTGTGTGTGTGTGTGTGTGTGTGTGTGCGTGTGTGTGTGTGAACATAAGTGAGTGAGTAAATGCCGCGGGCGTCGCAACACTATCATCGTGTCAGGACCACTGCCCACGTATCGACGAGGACACGAAAAGTTCAGTAGACTTTTTGCTTTAAATGAATGGTTGTTGTCATGGTGTAAATAACAGAAACTGCTATTTGTTAATAACTGGAAATTTTTCTGGGAGCGTCCTAGGCTGTTTCGCGCTGATGGCTTGCACCCCAGCAGAGTCGGAGCGGAGCTGCTCTCTGACAACATCTCCAGGACACTTCGCTCCATGTGACTAGTAAGACAATTCTCAAATAACTATTATGATTACTTTTGTTCCACCCGCTTAAATGATAAAAGTACTTGCGCTGTACTGTCTATTAAGACTGTGTCTGTTCTTCGAATAGTGAGGTCAAAATATAAATTTAATGTAGGATATAGAAAAAATCTTATCGTGGTTAAACCAGAAACATGTAAAGTAAATTAACAAAAACAATCTTTAAAGTTTGGGCTCATAAATATTAGATCACTCACACCTAAAGCAGTTATTGTAAATGAAATGATCACAGATAATAGTTTTGATGTACTCTGCTTGACTGAAACCTGGCTTAAACCAAATTATTATTTTGGTCTAAAAGAGTCGACTCCACCAAACTAGTGTTATAAGCATGAGCCCCGTCAGACTGGTCGTGGCAGAGGTGTTGCAGCAATATATAGTGATATTCTCAATGTTACCCAGAAAACGGGATACAGGTTTAACTCATTCGAAATACTTCTGCTTAATGTTACACTGTCAGAAATGCAAAAGAAATCTAATGTATCTCTTGCTCTGGCCACTGTGTATAGACCACCAGGGCCTTATACAAAATTCCTAAAAGAATTTGCAGATTTCCTCTCAGACCTTCTGGTTACAGTTGATAAGGCGCTAATCATGGGAGATTTTAATATTCACGTTGATAATACAAATGATGCATTATGACTTGCGTTTACTGACCTAATAAACTCTTTTGGAGTCAAGCAAAATGTCATCAGGCCCACTCATTGTTTTAATCATACACTAGATTTAATTATATCGCATGGAATCGATCTTACTGCTGTAGATATCATACCTCAATGTGATGATATTACAGACCTATTCCTTGTATCGTGCATGCTGCATATCACTGATATAACTATATGTCTCAGCGTTACCGTCTGGGCAGAACTATTGTTCCAGTCACCAAATACAGATTCGCAAATAACCTGCCTGATCTATCTCAACTGCTATTTGTACCCAAAAATACACATCAATTAGACGAAATGACTGACAACATGGGCACTATTTTCTCTAATACATTAGAAGCTGTTGCCCCCATCAAATTGAAAAAGGTTAGAGAAAAACGTACTGTGCCATGGTATAACAGTAATACTCACTCTCTCAAGAAAGTAACTCGTAGTCTTGAATGCAAATGGAGAAAAACTAACTTGGAATTTTTTAGAATTGCATGGAAATACAGTATGTCCAGCTATAGACAGGCTCTAAAAACTGCTAGGGCAGAGCATATCTACAAACTCATAGAAAATAACCAAAACAATCCAAGGTTTTTATTTAGCACAGTGGCTAAATTAACAAATTATCAGACGCCACCTGATTCAAATATTCCACCAACGTTAAATAGTAATGACTTTATGAATTTCTTCACTGATAAAATAGATAACATTAGAAATACAATAGCGAATGTAGATTCTACAGAGTCTAATACTTCAGTTTCATAGGACAGGAAGCGCTAAATAAACTTATCACTGTATCTAAACCAACAACATGCTTATTAGATCCTGTACCCACTAAATTACTGAAAGAGTTGTTACCTGTAGCCGAAGAACCGCTTCTCAATATTATTAACTCGTCGTTATCTTTAGGTCACGTCCCAAAACCATTCAAGCTGGCGGTTATTAAGCCTCTTTTTAAGAAACCAAAACTAGATCCTAGTGAACTGGCAAATTATAGGCCTATTTCAAATCTTCCATTTATGTCTAAAATTTTAGAAAAAGTTGTGTCTGCTCAATTGAGCACCTTCCTGCACAAAAATGATCTGTATGAAGAATTTCAGTCAGGTTTCAGGCCCCACTATAGCACAGAAACTGCACTTGTTAAAATTACAAATGACCTGCTTCTTGCGTCCGATCAAGGCTGCATCTCATTTCTAGTTTTACTTGATCTTAGTGCTGCGTTCGACACCATAGATCATGACATACTCATAGATCGATTACAAAACTATACAGGTATTCAAGGGCAGGCTCTAAGATGGTTTAGATCCTACCTGTCCGATCGCTACCATTTTGTTTACTTAAATGGGGAGTCATCTCATTTATCATCAGTAAAATATGGAGTGCCACAAGGATCCGTCCTAGGTCCCCTTCTATTTTCAATATACATGTTGCCCCTTGGTAATATTATTAGAAAATACGGAATTAGCTTCCACTGTTATGCTGATGATACTCAGCTATATATCTCAACGAGACCAGATGAAACTTCTAAATTATCTAAGCTAACAGAGTGTGTTAAAAATGTAAAAGATTGGATGACCAATAATTTTCTCCAATTAAATTCAGATAAGAGATATTAATTATTGGACCAAAAACACTACACAGAATCTTGTAGATTACAATCTGCAACTAGACGTATGTACTGTTACTTCTTCTACAGTCAAAAATCTGGGTGTTATATTAGACAGCAACTTGTCTTTTGAAAATCATATTTCCCATGTTCAAAAACGGCATTCTTCCATCTTAGAAACATTGCCAAGCAACGAAACATGTTGTCTGTTTCTGATGCAGAAAAGCTAGTTCATGCATTCATGACCTCTAGATTGGACTATTGTAATGCACTTCTAGGTCAGCATTGACGATGGTCTTAAGGTGTTGCTCTCTATCTCCACCTTTAAAAGACATCTAAAAAAATATTATCTATCAACCTATATTTAATATATAAACTGTCTTCTCATGGACTACTGGGATCTATGTGTATGAATGTATGTGCATGTACTTTTATGTATTGGTGCGCTTTTGCACTTTGTTTACTTACCATCGTCTGGTGGCAGGTGGTAACTGTGTACCTTGTCTGTACCACTTTTCTTTCTTTTCTTTTTTTCATGAACTATGGGCCCCTACCTATAAGCTTTTTTTTAGCTTATTTGGGGGACCCATTCACTATACCAAATTCTGATTTTTGTACCCCCGCTGTATTATAGAATTTGCTGGTAATGGTATTTGTGAAATAAATCTACTACTACTACTAGGTGGTTTTCCTGCTTCTTCAATAAACAAGCTACAGGTAGTCCAAAATGCAGCGGCTAGAGTCCTTACCAGGTCAAGAAAATATGATCATATTACCCCAATTTTACAGTCTCTGCACTGGCTACCTATTAAGTTCCGTATCAGTTACAAATTATCATTACTTACCTATAAGGCCCTAAATGGTTTAGCTCCTGCGTACCTAGCTAGCCTTCTACCACGCTACAATCCATCACGCTCTCTAAGGTCACAAAACGCTGGACATTTGGTAGTTCCTAGGATAGAAAAGTCCACTAAAGGAGGTAGAGCTTTTTCACATTTGGCTCCCAAACTCTGGAATAGCCTTCCTGATAATGTTTGGGGTTCAGACACACTCTCTCTGTTTAAATCTAGATTAAAAACGCATCTCTTTCGCCAAGCATTTGAATAATGTATCTTAAATTGTGAGTATAGTTGTATCTGATCAAATGTGCATTCTTATTCTTTAGCTTGGGTTAAACTAATTAATTTTACTTCGTTGGAACAGCAGCTATGCTAATGATATCTCTATTTGTTTCTATGTTTTTCCACAGGATTTACATCCCGTGGTAACTAGAATTTACACAAGCTCCAGTCTGGATCCAGAACACCTGAGAAGAGATGATGCTGACCCTCAGAAGACCCCAGATGATGCTAACCCTGAATCAACAACATAACTAACAAATATTGCTACAAGTGTGACTGCATCATATAATAACTATTAATTATTAATAATATTAATAATGTTCATCATCTGGCTGACTACGACTTGTATAAATTTTTCTACAAATCCTGTCATACGTGCACAAACTGACAGTCACCACTTATAAGCTATTAATAAATATTGTAGAAACATAATTTTCTGTAAAGTTGCTTTGTAACGATTTGTATTGTAAAAAGCGCTATACAAATAAACTTGAATTGAATTGAATTCAGCAATGATTTAAAGCTGAGCATTGATTTAAACCCCAGCTGGCTCCTGAGGGACTACATATCGTGAGGAGAAGATAAAGTGACTCTTAATCACCTCTTCTGCTCTCTCTCCTTCCACCCCTCCCTTTCTCTCCATTTCACGAGTTTCGAAATGATGTTCTGACAACTAAATAATGGCTGTTTGTTCTACCCAGCTTAATTATATGCATTTTAGCAAGGACCCCCTGCCAAGCAGCAGAAAGGTAGCGATTTATCTCGTCTCTTGTTGCTTCACTCTGTGTCTGCCAGCACAAGACAATGAAAGAGAAGGAACTGGTCTGCCTGTGATGGAAATATCGATTTCTATTTATTTGTTACTTATGGAAGTGAACTCTGCTCAGGCACATTATCAGAAACTAAAAAAGTTTCTAGGTTTGTTTCAATAATACTGCAGTACATCCATTAATGTAAAAATTTAGTTATTGCCACTGATCCCTATCCATGATTCATGTTTACTCCATCTAGAAAGCAGAGAAAAACTTAACTGCTCTACATTTCAAAGTTCATGCTTTTAGTTTAGTCAGCCTGCATAAATTACTTGAAAGAATGTCAATTAACCTTCCAATATATGTCTGCAATACCAAACGTTGACCTTTTCCCCCATACTTTAAAATTAAATGATGAAATACCATTATAAAACTTACACGACTATTGAACAACTAAGTTTATGAAGCAAAAATGAGTGTTTCACAAGCTTCTCTAAGAATCAGAGTTTCAGAAAAGACCCAGCAGGCAGGACTGCTATGCTGACCTTGCTGTAGTTCCTACTGACCTGGGGATATTAGTGGAATAAATCACACTTTAATGTCTAGACTGCTCCACTCCAGCAAAGGAGCGCAGTGCGATGATAAGACTGACGCCCCTCAGATGTGAGCCTGCAGGATGTGTGAGGACTGCAGAGCCAAGGATAGTAGGTGACTGATTTCTGACCTCCTCTTCCATTTGACAGTTTTTAATAAAGTCTAACTGATTATTTTTACACTGCAAGAGTTACAACCTTCATCCTTCACAAAGAGAGAAAAAAAAATGCACGTGCACACACACACATACAGTACAGACCAAAAGTTTGGACACACCTTTTCATTCAAAGAGTTGTCTTTATTTTCATGACTATGAAAATTGTAGATTCACACTGAAGACATCAAAACTATGAATTAACACATGGGGAATTATATATGGAATTATATACATAACAAAAAAGTGTGAAACAACTGAAAATATGTCATATTCTAGGTTCTTCAAAGTAGCCACCTTTTGCTTTGATTACTGCTTTGCACACTCTTGGCATTCTCTTGATGAGCTTCAAGAGGTAGTCACCTGAAATGGTCTTCCAACAGTCTTGAAGGAGTTCCCCGAGAGATGCTTAGCACTTGTTGGCCCTTTTGCCTTCTGGCTGCGGTCAAGCTCACCCCTAAACCATCTCGATTGGGTTCAGGTCCAGTGACTGTGGAGGCCAGATCATCTGGCGCAGCCCCCCATCACTCTCCTTCTTGGTCAAATAGCCCTTGATGCCTTCAGTGTGACTACAATTTTCATAATCATGAAAATAAAGAAAACTCTTTGAATGAGAAGGTGTGTCCAAACTTTTGGTCTGTACTGTACATACATACATATATATACTTTATTTCATCTAGTTGCCAAAGCAACATATTCTCTATTTCATTTTGTTGTATTTAGTTGATATACTAAAATATCTATAGCTGAAATAAAAGTTAATAAAAACCTATGTATATATTAACAAAAAATTAAAACATACAAAAACGCTTTATGTTAATAAAAACTATAATAGTATCTCAGAAATAACACTGTAAAGCCATATCACAATATCAAACTGTAAATATATGGACAATCTAAAAAATATGGACAGATCTGTAATGTGCTTTTCATTGTAGCGTTGTATCTTGTCATTTAAGGTGAAAATGTGTTCTTTAATTGATGCCATTATGAATATGTTAATAGACAAGCTAATTCCGTCCTTACCTTTCCAAATACTTGATAGTATAAAGAATGAATTAGTGCTCACAACTCCTCGTGATGTGAAAGATAAAGGGTTGTTTTCTTTCTTGAGGGCTGGCCATGGCTGACTAAAAGCCTTTCTATATTAAACAGCGTGAAGTGGATTTTAATTGGCAGCATATGCCTGCATTGGGTAGCATTACTTAAGTGCAAGAAAGAAGTCAGCTTGATGGAAGCAACATTCTGAGGCACTATAGCTTCACATCTCAACATGTCAGACCTTTCAAACTAACATTGTCAGTCACCATTACACATCTCACAGAAATTACAGTTTAATCAAATCTCACACATATGGATGACAATAATTAGCTCTGACTCTTAATATCTTAGTGTGCTGTGGTGAAAAGGTTCACAGGAAATACACAAACATTTGTGAATGTGAATGAAACTAATGGTAAAAACAGGGACAAAAGTGCATGGAACAATTGATGTTTTTGTATTTAATATTTCTTGCTTTTTCCTCTGTATCATGTAATAGGTAATTTACTATAGTATTGAATGGCTGAGCCATTTGCCATGATATTTTAAAACAACTCTATAATATATGAGAAATTAAATTAAATAATGAAAAATTATCAGAAAGTGTCTGCAGTACATGAAAATCATCTCAGGTTACTGATGTAACCATTGTTCTCTGAGTAGGGAATGAGACACTGCTTCCTCTAGGGGTCGCTATGAGAAATGCCTTGTCATGACCCATGTCTGAAGCATACATTGAAAAACATGATGACCCATGATGTCACTACCGGTGTGACTATAGTATAAATAGGCCCCGGGAGAACACGTCATTCACTTTTTCGTTTGAAGCTTGCGTCCGAAGCATGGCAGGAATCTAGAGGATGCAGTGGAAACTATGGGAACATGAGACGTTTCCTTTCAAGGGAATTTCGAACTGTGTCCTCTAGGGGTCTCTATATGGAACGGTATACATATGGCACCATGCTAAGGGCAGTACAGGCCAGAACCTTGCGAACACTAATGCTGCATTTCCACCGCAGGAACTTTACCCAGGAACTAGGGACTTTGGCCTGGTACTTGGTGTGTTTCCACCGCAGGAACCAGGAACTAAATAAACAGTAAATGTACAGTTCTCTCTCCACCTTCAATACCACGACTTAGGTGCCCTTGAGCAAGGCACCGAACCCCCAACTGCTCCCCGGGCGCCGCAGCATAAATGGCTGCCCACTGCTCCGGGTGTGTGCTCACAGTGTGTGTGTGTGTGTGTTCACTGCTCTGTGTGTGTGCATTTCGGATGGGTTAAATGCAGAGCACAAATTCTGAGTATGGGTCACCATACTTGGCTGAATGTCACTTTCACTCACTCACTTCACTCACTTCACTAAAGTTCTGGGTAAAAATGCCCCTCAGAAAGTCCCTGCTGGCGAGGTGGTACTTATTCAAAGTTCCGGAACTCTCGGGGGCGGGACTTGGTCGCTAAACATCCTGATAGATTGAGTTCACACAGCATTGGTTGAGTTCAACCACCATTTATTTGGATCATTTTCAAAATATTACTGTTACTGTGTCAAGTAAAATATAATTTTTAAAGCATTTCAGGCGAGAATGTAGATGTTTAAAACTTAAATCTGTGGTTTATTTATAAAGACAGTGCCTATTTAAATATGTGTTTCGCTGATCTTGGAGACGGTGAGCTCCACGCGATCAGCAGGAGCTCAGTGCTTATGTATCCACCGAGAGCAGCCTCACCTCGGCTAGACCTTCTGATTTGTGCTGCTGGCTTTGATGTCTCTTTAGTGGTTAAAATATAATTAGTTTTGGGTAAATCTAACAGGTTATCTTTGGTCTGTATTCAATAAATCTATATGTTAAAATGAAAATAAAAAAATGTATATAATATTTCCTTTCACTGTAATGGCTGTTTATATACACATATCCCTGAACTAATATTTCTGCAGCTGTTATTATGTTTAAATGAAAACACAAGGAGGCAGTGCCATGCAGTAGCCATGGTCAGCTGACTCAAGTACGCTGCTGTTTGCAGATTTACCGGACTTGCGTCGTCGCGGACATCACACTCCCGAGTCGAATGCACAAAGTCTGAACTACCGAGGATGCACGTCCAAAATCAGCGTACTTTGTATTGAGAAACGCGCGCAGACCTACGTCACCAGTCTATTTGCCTAATCTTCCCGGTACTTTAAACCACAGTGGAAACACAGGAAGCAACATGTCTGGGGGGGAGGGGGTGAGTTGCTGGAAAAAAAATTCCTGGTACAAATGTTCCGGGTAATTCCGGTGGAAACGTGGCATTTGTATCAATTCTACCATTTCCATGGAAGTTGCCCCTTGGACGATAGACTGCTGTCCATGACATTATCCCAAAGCCCTAGGCTACATACCCAAACATACCTGTTATGACCAGACTCCTCTGCCTGGGGTAGAGCTCAAGGCTTGGAATGAAGAATAGATTCCTTTAAAGGGATACGACCAAGAGCATAGCATCATACTAAGTTTTGGCCTGTCAAACAGGGACTACCGCTTGCTCTCGAATAAGCTTGCTGAAGAAACTTTCTCAACAGATCCCTAGTATCAACATCCTGTTTAAACAGGTATCCTGAGGATACATAGTTGGAGTGGCACCCAAGATGAATGGGGCTTACCAGCTCAAAAAAGGGCATGAAGCAACTACGTAAAGCCCTCACCGTATAGGATTTTAGAAAAAAAAAACGCAGAGTACGAGTATGCTTACCACAGTGTGGATTTTATAAAGTGTGCAAAGACTTCATGTGCACACTTACCATAACATGGATTTTAGGATACCGTTCTAAAGAGCTCTCGTGGCGCTCTGAAAGAGCAGCTCATAGATGCAGTTCTACATCCCAAAACCAATACGTTTGAGAGTCATCAACTTGATCTATGGTATAATGCTGGAACAGCTAGTAGTAATTTACTTAGCTGAGGGAGCACCACACCCAGTTTTTAAACGAGAAAGGGGGCTTAACATACAGCATGTTCCATACAGCAAGGGGACTTAACATACAGTAGGTTACCTAGCTGAAGGGGCATAAACCCAGGTCTCAACAAGAGAGGGGGCTCGACCTACAGCATGATCGTTAGAATCAGAAGGGTAAACGTACGGCAAACTAGCCAAAAACTCAGCACATCAGAGAAGCAGAGGAAGGGCCTAGTTCACCTGATGCGGTTGGTTCCAGGTGCTCTGGAAAAACAGGAGAACTCAACTGTCATGTGAGAGGAGAACCCAGAATTCAGAAAGGAGTAGCATGCTCATAGGCAACCCTTTCTGGTAAAGGGGAGCACTGCTAAACTACCACGAGAACAGCCCATGGAGCGAGGAATTCAACTCCTCAGAAGGGGAGCGAACTCGAGTTCCTGAAAGGAAGCACCATGCCCACAATAACCCTAAATGCTGAGGGACCGATGCTTCTAAGTGTGTTAATAGACAAACTGGTTGAGTGGAGCCCAAAGTACCGGGGTCTAACCAATTTATAGAAATGGAACATAGCTAATATTGAACGAGGAATTCCCCATAGCGACCACTAGAGGATGCATTTAGAAGTTCCTTTGAAAATGTCTATAAGATCAGTGAGCTGTATGCTAATATAAACTCCTTTTCTCAATAGTGTTGAGAAACTATTTTTGTTGAACATTTTACATTATAAGACTTAAACATGAGAGATAACAATAAACAGAAAATAAACAAAAATAAAAGGTACAATAAAATATTATGCTGACGTGAAGCTATTTACTGTCATAAAAGTTAAAGCTAGTCAAACAAACCCACAAAATAATTTCATGCTGCTACCTATTTAGAAGATTACATAATCTATAATTCTATAAATCTTTCCTCTGATTGCAGAGTATGGGGTGAAATAAGAGATTTCCTTGAACTGCTACATTGTGGAACCTCATAATAAAAGAAATAAAATATGGAGTCCAGTCTCCTCTTGCTAATATATTATGTATAGTAATATCTCCCACAAGTACCCTCTACATCTCTATTAATTACTCAATTACAGGCATACAAGTGAAGAAGGGAAAACGAGATGGAGGAAAGGAGGGGAGAACATGTCAAGTGTAATAACTGATTGTGTCCATTATGACGTGATTGATCATGTCCATCTTCATAACCTATTGAAAACCAGGTCAAAATAAAGGTAAATACAGTAACTTAGTAACTTTATTATTATTATTATTATTATTATTATTATTATTGAGTCTGCACGACTCAATAATAATTCAGGAATAGTTCACCCAAAAATTTGCTGAATCTACTCACCCTCAGGCCATCCAAGATGTAGATGAGTTTGTTTCTTCATTGAATCAACAGATTTGGAGAAACTGAGTATTGCATCACTTGCTCACCAATGGATCCTCTGCAGTGAATGGGTACCGTCAGAATGGTGCCATCCAAACAGCTGATCAAAACATCACAATAATCCACAAGTAAGTCACACAACTCTACTCCACTGAATAACATATTGTGAAGCAAAAATCTGCATGTTAGTAAGAAACAAGTCCATTATTAGGGCAATTAACTTAAAAAAGTAGCTTCTGCTCAAAATACTGCATAATACTGCAGTCATACTGAGTCGATAATCCATAACAATGCTTCCTCCAGTGGAAACACATCAAATCCACTGACATTTGGAAAGGCTTAACCTGTAAATGGTACTTGTTTTGTGCATATTTCTCACCTGATACAGACAAGATTAATTTTTTCACTACAGAAAGCAATATTATGGATAGAGGAACTTTAGGGTGAATAAACTTTCATCCAGTGTTGCAATATAAAGAAGTAAAAATACTTTGTTACAGTACTTTTTTGGGAGTATCTTTACTTTACTTGAGTTTTTATATTTCAGCCAACTTTTACTTTTACTTCACTACATTTTCTAATTAAAATGTATACTTTTACTCTGCTACATTTCCCCAAAGTATATTTGTTACTTACTGCAAAATATTCAGAAGAACACAGACTGTATGAAAGCTGGTTTGACGAATCAGTGGACTGGCGCTTGCAAGTTAGACTCCTAGAAACACTTTTGCTCATGTGCAAACAAGTGCTCGCACAACCACGGATGATTTAACTTTTCCACTCAAGTTGAGGCTTGAGTGTGGGATATACAGCTTCATCTGCACTAATATGGTAAGTGTTGTTGTAATGAAGTGCAATCTGATGTTGTCAAGCAGGCTATATCACCAAATCACACACAGATGCACAAATGCACGCACATTAATTTATTAGTCTATTAAAACTCAGAATAAATGGAAATTGTCTAAATTGTAGATTGCAATAATTCTTCTGTATGCTTTTTATATTTATATAATTTAATGTAGGCCTAGTTAACTTAATCTATATCACACAAAGAGTACCGTTCTTCTGCAGATGCATGAACACATTTAATAATCATTTTATAAAAGTTTAGTAAAGTATTTAGTAAAGTGACATTTTAGACTTAAAATTGCTTGTTTTTGCAAACGAAATTAGTTTTTTTTTTTCAAGTTTTAAATTATTTCAAATATCAGTATTCAATGTTTTATGTTAAAAACAAAACATTAAGCTTATTCATGCATCCTGCAGGTTAAATTCATCCATGTCCCCTCTGAGATACATAGACTGTTGGCTAAATGCTATTTCAGATGCAGATTCCAGAAATATTTTCTTATGTTGGAATGAAAGACACTAAGTACCGGATAAAGTGCTTCTTATTCTTACCCAAAAATACAAAATTGAAGAAATAGTTAAAACTGTCTTCTTGCCACAATTTTTGCCACTCAAGCTGTGTATGAACATTTATCTATTTATTTGCTTCTTTTCCATTTTGCATTTATTTGTTATTTTACTTTCAATACTTAAGTACGTTTAAGATGGAAAAAATACTTTTGGTACTTAAGCAAAATAAATATCAAATACTTTAAGACTTTTACTCAAGTAATATTCTAAATGGTGACTTCAACCTCTAACAAAATAATTATCTGGTAAGATATCTGTACTTTTACTTGAGTATGACTCTCAGGTACTTTATACACCACTTCTTTCATCAAATTATCCCTTTTGGGGGGCAATCTATGCCTTTAAGACACAGAGAAGATGTTTTTCCTTTTTTCTTTTTTTTTTTTTTGGTCAAAGCTTGGTCAAAATAACTCTCTCTAATTAACCTATGTGCTGTAAATGACAAGAGTAGGAGGAAGACTCAAATGCAGTTTCTGCTTTATGCCCACACATACATAAAGCTATATATACTTGCACAAGACCCAAAGGGTAATGAAAGTTTTTTAGAGTGTGTAACCCCTTTGCACTCCTACTGAAAACAAAATAACTTCCAATTTCCTGTGATGGTTTAGAGACTAAACACAGCACCATATTTGTCAGAAGAAAATGCCTTTTGATCAAAGTTTTTCCCTGAAGACAAAAGAAGAAGAGGTGAAACAATAAGGAGTTTATCACGAGTACTTTGTTGCTGTCGTGACTTCAAAGAGAGCTCAATTCATCAGCCTTTTAGTCCAACCTTCAGACATGTTCTGATTTCTTCTTGTTACATGAGAATAGACAGAGACATTAAAACAGATTGGACAAAATGTAACATGTCACCATGACAACATCTGGATAAAGTGCACATTTGAAATTGTAAAGTGAAACCAGAAGTTGCCAGCAGGAAGGTTATAATATCTTTATTAGTAGCAGTGCACTCATGCATTAGTCCAGGCAGGGTGATTCCACTGTGTTTATTTGATACGCATGAGGTCAAACTTTAAAAGGTTGGAATGGCAATTCCTAAACAAGACAAAGCAATGACCTAAATGCAATGTGGAATTTACATCTAAAGGTTCTGAATTTTAAACAGTAAACACTGCAGTTTCAGCTCAAAAACCTGCATCATAGCCAGGTGCTAAATACCACTGAGCTGTAAGTCCTTGTTAAGTCACTGTTTCTTTTTATCTGCACAAATGCCTTTTTACAATATCAGTTTTGCTTATTTTGTCCTATACAAAATTCTGTGCTATTTGCCTGCACTGTAAAATTGGTAGGCCTAAATAGACTGCATGTTACTGTAAAAAACTGTAACCTGTTGAATGGTTCGTTCTATATACAGTATAGTGAAAAAATGTTAATGTAATGTTAAATTTTATGTAATTTTACATTATAATACCTTTATATATTTAACTTCCATGTTTGGAAGTTAAAAACTTGTGTGACATGCCACATTTTATGGTTTTTCATTGAAATAACTACCCTTTTTTGTTATTTCTCATGTTGTTAAAGGAATAGTTCACCCAAACTTTACCCGCAGGCTGTCTGAGATGCAGATGAGTATTTTTCTTCATCAGAACTGATTTTAAGAAATTTAGCATTACATTACTTGTTTACCAATAGACCCTCTGCAGTGAATGGGTGCCATCAGAATGGTAGTCCAAAGAGCAGATAAAAACATACCAATAATAACTTCAGGCCATCAATGAATCAATTTAATTTCAAATTGTTTCTTCCATCTCAAATTTGGACTCTCATTCTGATGGAACCCATTCACTTAAAAGATTAAATTTTTAGCATTTTGTGATTCTTTATGCCAACAAATTACATATATACAATATCCCAGATATCAATTTTTTTTTTATTTTTTTTTTTTTATTAAATTACTAATTGTCAATTGAGATCCATTTTCTAATTCCATCCATTACACGTGTTTCAAATGTATGTTCTTCGACTTTTTAACATTAGTCCATATTATATTGTCACCCATGTTATATTCATGAAAGAATCATTCATTTGAGTCAGATTGTTTCAATTAATCTTTTGATCTAGTTCAAAAACTGAACGTTACCATTGTGCTCACTAACCAGTGTATTTAATTAGAGCAAAAAAAATAAATAAAAATAAATAAAAATACCAACCTCTGGTTTGGAACAACACAAAGGTGTATAAATAATTGCAGAATTCTTGTGTGAACTATTGCATTAAAAACTGGTAAGCAATGAGTGAACCCAAAGTTTGGTATTTTATCCATGAATTTATTTAGATCAAAAGAATGATTACTGGTAAAATACTATCCTAGTCTGTTACCTTCCAAATGATAATGTAAGCACCAGCAAACGAGTGTGTGTCCATGTATTCTAAGTCGGCACTGCATTGAGCTCTGCCCTATGCATGTTGTCAGTATGCTGTCAGCCCTTGACAGCTGCACAGAGTACATCTCTAGAGACAAAGCATGGAGCTGGGCAACAGATAGTGCTCAAGTTGATCCATAGACAAACCACAGCTAAACTCTAGTATAATAAGATGTGTGAAGCCTGAGGCAGAAGGGACTGATCCCGGCTTCCTCCTGATCCAGGCTCCCCTGAGCTCATCAGCAGTAAACTGTGACAGAGTTGTCAAGGCTGGAGGTCATTCTAAGACAGTGTGAGTGCTGAAGACACGTGTATAACACGCTGCTGCTTTCCTTGCTGTTGGGTCAGCGACGTGACACTCATTTCTTTGCCCAGATCTATCTTAAAACATTAAACAATTATATTCAATGTTTTATTCAACTTTTATATGTGTGGGGCTTCAAGTAAAACATTTTATTAAAAAAAAATGTCTAATTAAAACAGAAAAGAAAGAAGTCTCATTAAAAGGCAGGAAGAAGTTTAACATGATTGTTTTATATATTTATTCATTTATTCATTCAAAAAAAAAATCTTACTTTTCATGAAAATACATGTTCAAATTAAAGAACACCAATCAAACAAACCAGCTACAAGACAAATTTTCATACAAAAAAAAAAAAAAGTGAAAATTTGAGTAAAACAATTCAGGTACAAGACTGTGTTCTTGTTATGAGCTTGAACTACTAGAAGCATTATGAATGATGTAATTGGAAAAAACAAATAACTGTCACTGATATTACGTTTAAAAAACTGCACATTTGATGTTTATTTCAAATACTGAACATAAATATATACAAATATATAAACTGTATATAAACTCTACATTAACTGTACTTTATGTTGTAGGTTGCAGCTGTGCTCTTTTGGTTTATTTCTCATTTCCATGGTAACACTTACTTCTCTGACTGGTGGATTCAAAAGCTTCTTCAGGATTATGATTAATGCTGTTCCTTACCAGGAAACGGGCTATCAAAAACCTTTTTTTAATTTTCTAAAGTTGAAAAACTCAACTGTTTCACTGATTAAAACAGCCACTTACTCTTTAAGGTAATGGTGGCATGAGGGAGGGCTATTGTTTATTGTTTATGTTTGTAGCTGTGAGAATAAGCAATAACTTTTAATAAAAATAAATAAATAATAATAATAAAATAATACAACTTATTAATGAAAAAGACTGAAAATATCTATGTGCAATTCCTCACCCACCCCCGCCACCCCCCTTATTTTCTCCATCAATAAAAATATGGAAAAAGTCCAAAAAAATTCTTCTAGAATTAGAAATAAATCTAACATGCTGAAAGTTCTGTCTGCTGCCTCGAGGTCCCCTGTTACCACCTTCAGTTCGCAGAATTACAATGTGACCTCAAGGCCTCCACACAAAATGTGTTGGTAAAAAGTGAGATCTGAATCTGAGATGACCTGTCCTCCATTAAGAGCTTAGTCAGAGGCCTCTAAAACATTTTATGATGAATTTTTATTAAATCCTGAGAGAAAGTGAGATTAGGGACCTGAATTGACCACCTCATTGCTAAATAAAGAATCTCCTAACACGAATGAAGACTAATAAGTCCATGGAAACAGAGCAAGACCGTTAAACTACCATTGCATGTTAAACACTCAATGATTTAATGAGGTAACAATATTGATTTTCCAAAACTAGTTCAGACTGGAATTGTAAATCTATAACTTTAAAGAGTACTTCCTGTTGAATGAAACCAAATACTGCAAGACATTAGATAGAGCATTGCATTAGCAGCGCAAAAGGTCAGGGGTTTAATCTGCAGTCAACACACATACTTGAAAAAATTAAATAAATAAATGTATTCCCTGATAGCACTGTAAGTCGCTTTGGATAAAAGTGTCTGCTAAATATGTAAACGTACTGTCGTCGATATTCGTGCTGTGGATTAGGTGATTATTTTGCAATAGTTACAATCAACAAACATGAAACAGTTACAATCACAGAATATTTATAATAATATCCAGGTAAAATTGTACCTTCAAACCATTATTTGGTAAGTAGCCTTGATTCCAGATTTAATTCAACACACGAAAACCAAAATTAAACTTGTCAGCAGATTTGTAGTGACTGTGCAAATTTTGAGGATTCACAAGCCAACAAACTGGGAGATTTATGCTTGCAAAGGTAATGTTAATTATTATAATTGAGTGATAAGCTGTATTTTTAATGTACATGGGTTATGTCCTCATAAGTCACCCTCTCCTTGTCATACCTGTGTCATACCCATGTCATTATACAGAGTTGTGTCCTGATATGTCACAAAAACAAGAGCGCACACGCACACACACACAAACACAAATTAGTCCCATTTGATTGACAGGCCAACAATCTAAGTGGGCCAATACCATATCTCGCAACTGGTGTGTACATACACAAGTAACTGATTCAAATGACTCTAAACCGACAAAATAAACTAGTTCAGCTAGTATCAAAGTGCTTTAATTAATAGTTTCTTTTCACATATTCATCATCTTGATATGTCAAATATCCACAAACATAAAAGTGAAAGCCTCATCGCTTTGAAAGGCCACTTTGAAAGCTATTTAAAGTCCCGCATGCAGTAATTTGTTGTCCCTGAGTCCCTGAGTGGCCAACAGGAGCTTTTCTCTATGCAATTATCAGACGCAATTATCAAAATCTTGTTTGAGGCAAACAGCTGCATGTCACTGATATAATACAAACAGATCTGACTGTGAAAAGACTTTTTGTCACCCTAGCAGAAGAAGCTGAGTAAAAGCGGTTCTCCAACAATCCAACGGAAATGGTGTAATTGTAGAGGTGAGAAAAGGATTGCTGATGGGATGGAGTGATGAGTGAAAGGCAGGCAACTTTGAATAATACTCAAGACATTAAATTTATAAAGACAGGAATAAAAAAAGGGCTTTTTTTGTAGATCATGGAATCAACCGTTGCAGCTTTGAGCTCCTGTCTCTCATTGCCATCCAATCACAAGTCTATATTACATCTCACATCCCTTCACTTTATCTTTTAATGATTATTGAGGATATTCCTGCTGAAAAGAACAGAAAATGTATTTTCTGGTCTCCATCAAAGGATGTTGGCATGTTGATGTTCCCATGAGGATTTTTAGGTAACAACCAGCTTTTCCAGCTTTTTCAATTTTATTTTCCAAGGAGGCCTTATAGCACAAGCTATCTCGTTGACATTCCCATTCATCTCAGACTGGCACTAACCTGTCTGAACCAGCACTGGAATTGTCTGCTGGCCTAACAGTATTGTCAGCAGGGAAACGCCTATATTCTCAGTACAAAGAATATGATGAGGCCAGATGGCCATCACAGTAGTGGCCACAGTCCTGCATCTGCTTTATTGCAAAGCCGCTGCAGTGTTACATGTAGTTTGATGCACTGCAAATGTCTTTGGGGAACGCCAATGTATTCTGTCACACCCAGCACTTCCACAGATAGCATGGTTGTTTATAATGAGGTCTGCTTCCTTATGAATTCCCATTCTCATGCCATTGCTATAGCTGAGCCTTATAACTCACAGCCTTTGTTCTAGGCCCTATTATGCTCCATGCTTGATTTCAAGGAAACCCTCAGGTAAACCGAAAAAAAGGCTGCACCTACAGAAAAATGACAAACTGAAGTGAAAGGCTTGTTGAATTTCCCACCAATATTTGTTTAAAATAACCTCCTGGATTGCCTTCAGTTAATTGCTGCTAATTTCCTCAGCATATGATATTACACTGTCGGCACATCACAGAATTAGTCGCAACACAATTAGCGCTGGCAAGCAAGCTAATAATGTTTTATTGGTTCCAGTTTCAACGCCACATTATTGCTCAGGTTAAAATAGATAGGACGTGAACTGGCAGGCTCAGCTCCCCTGATGCTCTAAATGGCAAGTGTTTTGCTAAATAAAACAATTAGGGTACCATTAAAAGTTTGTTATACCTGGCCTTTCTGGGTAAGCCAGTTATTCAATCACATTTATACCTCTGAGCAGATGTGTGATCGCCAATGATAGAGAACACTGCAAACTCTAATGTCTAATGTATAAATCTAGAAAATGGTTCATAAAAATGCAAATGTATATTTGCAAATAAATAACGAGTGAATATTTTAACATTCTGTGACTTTGTTTTTAAACTGATTAGTGGCAATGGTATTTGTAAGACACTTTATGGCTATTAACACAGAAAGTTGGGAAACAACATATATTCGCAAGCAAATGTGGAATGCATCACCATTTAAAAAGGTAAAATCATATAAATAACTGCCTGCGGCTTTAACCTTCATAATTCTCTTTGGAGCCTGTTAACTAGATTCATTATCGCAGTACATCAACTATGATATTTTTATTCTACGCCTAATTCCCAAGTGACTCATACTAAAAGCAGAGAGTAAGATGATTTGTAGTTCCTACATATTACATATCCATCAATTGCGAGTAATAACAGACTCACCTTTTCAGTCATCATGTCTCTGCTAATGTATATCAGGGTTGTACACCATTCTGAAGTGGAATGAGAATGCCTTTAACATTTCTTGGATAAGATTTTTTATTGAGGTAGCATACAGGATCTGAACTCCACGATTACACAACTCAAATTATAATCTTAGGAAGTAGAAATTATATTAAGTTAATTTTGCTAGTTTAATTTTTTGAGTTTTTGGTTTGAAGTTAGTTTCATAGCTAGATAGATTTCTCTTCCTGTCATTCCAATTAATCTGCCAGTGGTGTGTGGCCAAATCACTTAAAATTCAAACTCATTAGTTGTAAGGGAGTCAATTCTAAATTTTGCACGAAACTGATGACCGGAAACCATACAACTTTATAGTTCTCGTCAGGGTTTCTCAACAACAGATGATCAAGCAGAAAATACTAGAGGGCTAATGAATGACTTAATGATCTGTATTTGGCACAGATTGTTCCATAAAAGCACAGCCTTTACTTCCTTTTCACATTAGAACTCAGAGAACTGAAGTGTAAGAAGGGATTTTCAGATTATCACATTCATGGCAATAAATACCATTGTCAGGAAAAGACCAGGTATCCCTGGACATGCAACAAATAACAGCAGATGCCACCAGCACAAAGGCAATAAAATCTAAAACCTAAACTTTTACCACCAGATGCTTGTTGACTGTCAGTTCTGAGGGTACCGCAATTAAGACAGCATGAGATACAGAGTAAAACATGCATTGTTAGAAATAAAATGGTTAAACTGTACCTTGATTCAATCAGAGGGTTCTACAGAGGACAACCAAAGCTGTTCACAAAACCGTGAGCATTTCCCATTAGCCTATTGTAGTTATGTAATTAGCCATTTGATATTTCAATGCTTAATTTGTTGAGAGGGGATGACAGAATTATCCAACAATTGTGAATTGGTGCTTTGTGTGTTTGCACTGTTGAATGAAAAACTGATCAAGGACCTCACATATGAGATGCTGATGAGTCCAAAACATAGCCTGGTAATTAAAATGTTTGATACATTACAGCTCAAAGGTTATAGTGAGACAATATGATGGGATTTGATACTCCCCAAAATGGTGTAAAAGGGTGAAACGGAGGAGACGAATTGTTGAATAAAGTCAGTTATTTTCTTTGCACACACGTGTAATCTTGTATCTTTATAACATTACGGTTGAACCACTGATGTTACATTTTATACACGGATCTCCTCGCTATGTTTCTGAGCCTTGATCATGTAAGGAACCTTGCTGTCTATAGGAGGGTCAGAGAGCCCTCAGATTGCATGAAAAATTAATTTGCATTCTGAAGATGAATGAAGGTCTTTCACATTTGGAACGACACGAGGGTGAATAATTAGTGACAATTTTTTGGGGGGGTGAACTATTCCTTTTTACATCTTGCAAAGCCTCATATTCGGTACAAATGTTTGGTAGGGAAACATCTCCAGGATGTATGATCACCAATAACATACAGCCCAGATAGTACAAGACAATAAGTTGAGGAAAGAAATTTGAAGGGGGGGTGGGGGGGACTTGGCACTTGCAGGGGTGAGGAAAATCAGGATGTCTCTGTCACAGTGTCTGGGTTGTGTTCCCTGGGTTTCCACTAGGTGTCCTCAGTTCCCACAGTGTTTATCATTTATCACTTCCTGTCTCCTTATTTGGTCACCTTCCTCCTTGTTTAGTTAATTGATTGTTCCCCACCTGTCTCCTGTTTCCCCATCATCCTTTTGTGTATTTATACCTGGTCTGTCTGAGTCTTAGTCACGGAGTCCTTGTTTAATGTTAAATGTTAATTCATGTCCGTCAATGCCTTGCCTTGCCTTGCCTTGCCTTGCCTTGCCTTGCCTTGCCTTGCCTTGCCTTGCCTTGCCTTGCCTTGCCTTGCCTTGCCTTGCCTTGCCTTGCCTTGCCTTGCCTTGCCTTGTTGTTTATGTTATGTTTGGATTTACCGGTTTTGACCCTGCCTGGACTGTGTATTCTCGTTGGATTTCCCTTTATTAAAGACGTACTCGCAATTGGTTCTCTCTCCTGTGTTTTCCATAACACCGAACGTGACAGAAGGACTCCGTCACTACAAGAGCCAGCGGTATGTCGGCTTATGTCTCCTCCCCGGCCACAGTGCGGGAGAGGAGTGGATTTGAAGGAACTCGCCTGGTGGTTTTCCGGGGAACCAGAGGAGGTCGCCGAGGAGGGAGTGGTCGAGAGGATACTCAGCACCGCTCTCAACCAGGGCCGCCCTTCGACCCGGGGCTCGTGTGGGATGGATTAGAGCCACCGTCTCACCATGGCGGACGGAGAGGAGAGAGGAAGCGCACGTCCGCCACAGTGGCGTCACTGCCCATGATGGCCGCTAGTCCAGCGCCACGGGGCAGGATGGACGCCAACACAGCACCACAACCCAAGGCGATCACGAGTCCAGCGCCACGGTGCAAGATGGCCGCCAGCTCAGCGCCAACGCCCAAGAGGGCCGCTGACTCATTCTTGGACTATTTCGCTACGCTGTCCAAGATCCTAGAGATTCCCAAGACGGTTGACGTCATGGCTGCTGAGCCAGCGCCACAGCACAAGATGGCCGCCAGCCCAGAGCCACAGCACAAGATGGCCGCCAGCCAAGAGCCACAGCACAAGATGGCCACCAGCCCAGAGCCACAGCACAAGATGGCCGCCAGCCCAGAGCCACAGCACAAGATGGCCGCCAGCCCAGCGCCACAGCACAAGATGGCCGCCAGCCCAGCGCCACAGCACAAGATGGCCGCCAGCCCAGCGCCACAGCACAAGATGGCCGACTCAACGCCTGAGTCTCCAGACAAGGTGTCACCGACTCACCAAGAGAGAGGGCGGAGGAGGAGGAGACAGGCGTCTACCGTTCCTCAAAGCCCAGAGGACGTTCCCGAGGCGGTGCCCGATGCTGTTCCGGAGACCGAGGCGGTGCCCGATGCTGTTCCGGAGGCCGAGGCGGTGCCCGATGCTGTTCCGGAGGCCGAGGCGGTGCCCGATGCTGTTCCGGAGGCCGAGGCGGTGCCCGATGCTGTTCCGGAGGCCGAGGCGGTGCCCGATGCTGTTCCGGAGGCCGAGGCGGTGCCCGATGCGGTTCCGGAGGCCGAGGCGGTGCCCGATGCGGTTCCGGAGGCCGAGGCGGTGCCCGATGCTGTTCCGGAGGCCGAGGCGGTGCCCGATGCTGTTCCGGAGGCCGAGGCGGTGCCCGATGCCGAGGCGGTGCCCGATGCTGTTCCGGAGGCCGAGGCGGTGCACGATGCTGTTCCGGAGGCCGAGGCGGTGCACGATGCTGTTCCGGAGGCCGAGGCGGTGCACGATGCTGTTCCGGAGGCCGAGGCGGTGCCCGATGCTGTTCCGGAGGCCGAGGCGGTGCCCGATGCCGAGGCGGTGCCCGATGCGGTGCCCGATGCCGAGGCGTTGCCCGATGCTGTTCCGGAGGCCGAGGCGGTGCCCGATGCCGAGGCGGTGCCCGATGCTGTTCCGGAGGCCGAGGCGGTGCCCGATGCCGAGGCCGTGCCCGATGCTGTTCCGGAGGCCGAGGCCGTGCCCGATGCTGTTCCGGAGGCCGAGGCGGTGCCCGATGCTGTTCCGGAGGCCGAGGCGGTGCCCGATGCCGAGGCGGTGCCCGATGCTGTTCCGGAGGCCGAGGCGGTGCCCGATGCTGTTCCGGAGGCCGAGGCGGTGCCCGATGCTGTTCCGGAGGCCGAGGCGGTGCCCGATGCCGAGGCGGTGCCCGATGCTGTTCCGGAGGCCGAGGCGGTGCCCGATGCCGAGGTGGAGGCCATTCCCGATGCGGTGTCCGAGGCCGCTCTCGATGCGGTGCCCGAGGCCGCTCCCGAGGCCGTGACCGAGGCAGTGCCCGAGTCCGGTCCAGAGGCGGTGCCCGAAGCCGAGGCGTCTCAAGTCTCCACAGGCAGTCCAGAGTCGAGTCAGGTTCCAGTTGACCCTCCAGAGGCGAGTCAGGGGCCAGTGAACTCTCCAGAGTCGAGTCAGGTGCCAGTGACCTCTCCAGAGTCAGGGCCAGTCACCGTTGAACTTTCAGAGTTAAGTCAAGTCACTGGGTGGTCTGCTGCTCCGCCCTGTTGGACTCCGGCATCGACCACAGGGGCGTGGTGGTCATCTGCTCCACCCTGGAGGACTCTGGCCTTGACCACAAGGGTGTGGTGGTCTTCCGCTCCGCCCTGGGGGGCTTCCGCTCTGACCACGCGGACGTGGTGGTCTTCCGTTCCGCCCTGGGGGGCGTTTGCCCTGACTACACGGTTGTGGTGGTCTTCCGCTCCGCCCTGGAGGACTCTGGCCTTGACCACAAGGGTGTGGTGGTCTTCTGCTCCGCCCTGGGGGGCTTCATGTTGTTTTTTTTTTTTTCTCCTTTTGTTTTTGTGTTAATGTCAGTCCCTGTTCCTTTCTGTTAGTCTGGCCTCCGTCCCTCCCCCTGAGCCTCCACCTGTCCGCCTCCCTCCTGGTCTCTGTTTTGTGTCTGTCTTGGAGCGTCTGGGAGCCGCTCCTTAGTAAGAGGGTACTGTCACAGTGTCTGGGTTGTGTTCCCTGGGTTTCCACTAGGTGTCCTCAGTTCCCACAGTGTTTATCATTTATCACTTCCTGTCTCCTTATTTGGTCACCTTCCTCCTTGTTTAGTTAATTGATTGTTCCCCACCTGTCTCCTGTTTCCCCATCATCCTTTTGTGTATTTATACCTGGTCTGTCTGAGTCTTAGTCACGGAGTCCTTGTTTAATGTTAAATGTTAATTCATGTCCGTCAATGCCTTGCCTTGCCTTGCCTTGTTGTTTATGTTATGTTTGGATTTACCGGTTTTGACCCTGCCTGGACTGTGTATTCTCGTTGGATTTCCCTTTATTAAAGACGTACTCGCAATTGGTTCTCTCTCCTGTGTTTTCCATAACACCGAACGTGACAGTCTCAAGAATTGCAATGATCCAAATATCATTTAAGAAACTACACAAGTTTACTGCCAAATGAATCATAGAGAATGATGGACAATTTCTCCACTGGAGACAAGTGTACGGGGGCCATCTGCTTGTGTCCCAGCATCTCTCCCTGCAAGAAAGAGGAAAGTCAGAAGAGGGATCAAGTATGCTATAGACTATCAATTAGATGTAGTGCTCACTCTTTCTGTTGCAACTTTGAACACAAGAATCCGCTGCAGTTGGGATACAAACTGATTTACTGCAGTGAATGAAAACCTGTCAGAAAACAGATTTTAGACCAAAGAAAAAGCAAATACAAAAAGGGTTGAAAAACAGAGAGAAGTACCATCTCCATCAAGGGAGCCAAAGTTGTAGGTTCCATAAATGTGAACATTTTGAGTACAAATCGTTTGTAGTGGGATGGAAACTGCCGGCCTAAAGATCCATCCACAGGGATCAGTGTAGTCAGATAACGATCATCCTGATAAGGACAACCAGCACACTCAGTTGTCACTTAAAATGAAACTGAGCAAATATGTTGCTAAAAAGGTAGTTCTAGTAGGCATAAGGATTTTGCCTTGTTCCGAATTATTAGAGTCTAATTAGATGGCATGTAGATACACCAATAGCAATTCTTAAGTTATACATACCCGATTTGCCATAGTAGCACTGTTGTCCATCAAAACAGTAGTTTGTATTATCACAGTTTGCAGGAGAAATGTCAGGCTCTCCACACTGCACCTTCTCATAGTCTTTCACATTACAGTTCTGAAAAGGATCTGCCTGAGGAGTTGGCTGTTTGGCCTCGAAACTCAAAGAAGTTTGTTGCCCAGGCCACAATGCTTGATGACTTTGTGCCAGGGAATATGCAGCACACAAACCACCAATTAGCACCCAGCCCTCCCACCCATCCATCAATATCTGCCGTGCTTCTGCTGGCCTTACCAGGGAAGACAGGGCCGTAGCTGGGGTTTGCGGGGCCCCGGTGCAGGTTGTACCGGTGGGCCCTGTTTGAAATTGTTTAATTCATATGTTCATTCTATTTATTTATTTGTGCTAATTGCACAATGTTTAAGTTGTTTCATGTTGGTAGGTTTACAGGTACAGAAAACAAATAATTAAATATAAAATAGCACTGCATAGTCTTCACTGTAAAAATTAAATAAACTGTCAAACCAAAATGTATTCAGACACCTTCAACATTTCTTACATTATCACAGTTTATTTGCTTTAGTTTATAAAATGGTAATAAAATATGATAAGAAATCAGAGTTGAACTGTCAGAACAAATTCATCTTGATAATATCAGATATCTTTGATAGAAAGATATGTAATGGATAACAATCAAACCAAACTTCAGACGACTGTTAGTATGGCAATATATACACAACTATCAATACTTTGTTGAACAATTACCAAGCAATGCTTAATTCTGTTCAGTCTGTGGTGTGAAAAGGTTGCATTAGCAATTAAAGAAAAAAAAAAAAAACACATAAGCAAACCATGAGGTCAAAGTGTCTGAATAATTTTTGGTCCCATTTTTTTTCTATCAATTTCACTAGTTGTCCACTGTATGAAGTTTTTTTTTTTGGTATAATATGTCATATGTCAATATGTTTTTTTTTATAATATATGGTGTCTGAATAATTTTTGGTTTGACTGTGCACTCATTCTTGTTAAAACTACGGAGTAATTCAGTCAAGAGCAGTGAGTGATTTTCTTAATTTAATTTTCTTGAATTGACATTACAGCAGCCAGTAGCTAAATAAGGTGCGGTCACTTTAAGAGACGATGAATGTGTCCAATTTAATACACATCCGATTTTTTTCTCAACTGTTTACTTTCGCTTAACAGTTTCTGTAACTTATTACACAAACGGCAACACTGTTTAGCTTTGTTAACTTTATGGTTGGGCTGTGCAAAAAAATCGAATGCGATTTTCATGCTCATTTCGTCTGTAAAAACGCTCCTGTGATTATAAGTACATCTCCAGCACGTGCTTTCAAATCAGGATTGCCATGTTTTCAAAACAAATCCTGCCCACTTGATTCTCAAAACTAGTCCAAAACTAGCCCAATCGCGTTTCCAGGAGGGCCGCGTGCGCTAAGCTGGTGTCGAATCACAACAAAGGAACCGCTGGCACAATCACAACTCGTTACGTATTTCTAACGCATTCTCATCCCAAGGCGTCATATACTGACCCTCTTGACATTTCGTCAACATCATACGCATATGGCACCCTCTAGCGTCAATATGAGACACAGATTATGGGTTAAGGTTAGGGTTAGGGTTAGACCGCTAGGAGGCGCCTTCTGGCCCATTTTTATCTGCTTCTAATATTGACGCTAGAGGGTGCCATGTGCGTAGGATGTTGACGAAATGTCAAAAGGGTCAGTACATGACACCTTGGGATGAGAACGGTCTGGTATTTCTGAAGGAGGGACTTCATAGAACAAGGAAGACATCAGCCCGTTTCTATGACAGTGAAAACAGTTGTATACAGATAGGTGAATTGTGTGAAAAATACTGTTTTTTACACGCAAAACATGAACACGTTATATTGCACACTGTAAACACAATCAAAGCTTAAAAAAAGCACGAAAAATGGGACCTTTAACTTCTACATGACTTCACTTAATTATCAGTAATATACTTAATATACTGACATTGTCACTAGCACAGAGTATTTTCTAGAATTTTTTTTATTTACTTTTTTACTTCCTCTATTGCTGCTACAGTAAGTAAATACCCTGTACAACCTGTTTGAACATTCTTCTCTTGTACATTCCTGCTCATAATATTAATTAAGTCTATAGTATACTGTCCTGCACATTTTATTTTATAAACATTTTATTTTATACTTTTTTTATCTTACTTTTTACATACCATATTTATATATACTTTTCTTGTGTTTGTATTCTTAAAAAATTGCACTGTCCATGGAGCGGACCTGACTTACATTTCACTGCTGGTCATATGCTCTCCATATAACCATGTATGTGACAAATAAAAATCTTTAATCTTTTGTCTTGTGTCCTGCTTTTGTCTTGTTTTGTGTTGAACACAGCTAGTATAGGTTTTTTATTGGTCTTGCACTTTCATGTTGTCTTTTGTGTGATCACAGGGCCATATTTTATTGTGTCATGTTTTGTGAGAGCACATGGCTTTTTGTTTTATGTGCCATGTGTTTTTTCTGGATATTCTCTTAACCCCACCCCTCTTGTTACTTGTTAAATTTAATTGATCTGTGCTGGTCCATTTTGTGTTCCCTGTTCAAGTCAAGTTGACGGTCAAATCAAGTTTCAAGTCTTGTAAGTGTTTTTGATTTTTTTTTTTTTTTTTTGATCTTGCTGTACTAGTTTTTGACTTATCATGGGATTCTTGTTTTCGAGCCCTGTTGGCTGTTGGTTTTTTTGTTGGTTTTAAAGACTTTTTGAAATCTCCTCTAGCTGTTCTGTGTATGGGTTATGTCTGCAAAACCTTACACACTGCTGTTTGCAGAGATGAGAACTGTCACAGTGAAAAGTGTGATTTTTCACAAAACTTATTTAAGTGATATCTATATCAGGCTTATTTTGAGTGAGTGAGTTTTGTGTGTAAAATTATTTGAAAGCATTCATTGTTCTTTGCTTAGTCCAATTAAATGTGTGTGTGTTTGTGTGTGTGTGTGTGTGTGTGTGTGTGTGTGTGTGTGTGTGTGTGTGTGTGTGTGTGTGTATACAGTACAGACCAAAAGTTTGGACACACCTTCTCATTCAAAGAGTTTTCTTTATTTTCATGACAATGAAAATTGTAGATTCACACTGAAGACATCAAAACTATGAATTAACACATGTAGAATTATATATGGAATTAGATACATAACAAAAAAGTGTGAAACAACTGAAAATATGTCATATTCTAGGTTCTTCAAAGTAGCCACCTTTTGCTTTGATTACTGCTTTGCACACTCTTGGCATTCTCTTGATGAGCTTCAAGAGGTAGTCACCTGAAATGGTCTTCCAACAGTCTTGAAGGAGTTCCCCGAGAGATGCTTAGCACTTGTTGGCCCTTTTGCCTTCTGTCTGCGGTCCAGCTCACCCCTAAACCATCTCGATTGGGTTCAGGTCCGGTGACTGTGGAGGCCAGGTCATCTGGCGCAGCACCCCATCACTCTCCTTCTTGGTCAAATAGCCCTTGATGTCTTCAGTGTGACTCTACAACTTTCATAGTCATGAAAATAAAGAAAACTCTTTGAATGAGAAGGTGTGTCCAAACTTTTGGTCTGTACTATATATATATATATATATATATATATATATATATATATATATATATATATATATATATATATATTTAAAGGCGGCTGCATATATGAAAATAAAACACCTAACCCTAAAAAAATTCTAACAAAAGGTTTCTCAGCTGTTTTTGTAGTATTAGGTGCCCTTAATAACATACTAAAAGTTTACCAAAGTTTGACCACTAGAAAGGTGTAATTTTCAAGATGGTGTCCAAGATGGGCAGGGAGCCCTTAAAATATCCTAACTCCTTCATTATTTGACTTAGTCAAGTAATCTTGGTGTCTAACCCCATGTTTTCTGGGTCTATGAATCCATTGGACTTGTCTAAATTGCACTGACATGATTACATACTTATGAAATACATGATTTTGTTAGAATACTGTAAGGTTTTATCATTTTTTGGGGTGCACCAGAGATGTAAACAATTTTGCCTTTGTCATGTAACTCCTACTCAGTACCTATTTTTTTGCTAAAACACAGACTTAACATTTGATGTAAAAGTTATTGCACCCAAAAGTAACTTAAATTGGAGTACTTTGGAGATCTTGAACATTTCTGTTTTGTAAATCTTTTTTGGATTGATCTTTGAGAAAATATTAAACATTTTTGAGATATTGAAGCTGTAAGTCGTAACCATATATATATATATATATATATATATATATATATATATATATATATATATATATATATATATACACACACACACACACACACACACATTTAATTGGACTAGCAATTATATATATATATATATATATATATATATATATATATATATATATATATATATATAACACATTTAAGTGGACAAAGCACAGAACAATGAATACATTCAGCAGAGTGCATTTAATTCTTTAAATCCAATTGTCAACTTTGTCAAAGTCTGTTCTACATTAATAAGATTTCACACACACCTCACAGTACAAAGTGCTAAATTAGAAACAGTAGAATTCACAGGGCATAAGTTCAAACTGTTCAGCAGTTGCATTTATTATTTTATCTTCTCACCGTAAAGTAGTGTTACAGTAAGTGTCACAGACACTACTGCAGGGCTGACCTGTAGACCCTGGAAAAAATTGCCATATAATTGATTTTTTTTTTCCTCTTCTTGGTCAAAAATCTTTTCAACTGCTCACTTTATAACTTTCCTTCTCTGTCTTTTTCTTCTTCATAAAAAAAAAAAAACACTTAATTCACACTTGACCACTCATAACTGAAGAACAAAAGGCACAATGGTATTTCCATTCACATATTCATTTAAACTCCGTTGCACAGCAGGTAAAATGGAAAGGCAATAAAAGAAAGGCAATGAATGAGAAAATCTGCTGGACTATGTCTTATATGAACAGTGTGGTCTTGCATCAATCAACTGAATTGAAAATGACAAGACCAAGAATAACGGAATATTCTCCAGAGGGTGGACATGTGAAACAAGGGCTAACCAGTCAAATCTTGATCCATCCAGCATTGACTGAAGAAAATTCTGTATCAGAACTGAGCAGAATAATGTGAATATCTCTATTTTTGTGTTATTAATAAATCAGAATGTTGTCCAGCATACCAAGGTAATAAGCATTTAGTATGACATTCATATAATCAGAAGTTTGTGAAGGGCATTGCTTCCTATCTACAACTGAGCAACCCAAAAACCACAGCTGTCTATCCGCCAGGAGCGATGTCTGCTTGATGTGCAAATGGCTGCTTGATGATTTACGTGTTTGGTAATGATATTATTGGGCCTCTACATAGCCCTCTTTCTCTCTGTGCCTGTGGTTTTGTAATTTCACAGATGATGACTTTGAAAAACATACACAATATGTTAACCTAACTAAAATGTCATATTTCCTCAAAAGTGCTCACACAGCTATTTGATTAAATGAAAATGGAGTGAACTTTGAAATGCACAACCTATGCTTTCCCTACTAATTTGAAAGTATTTCACCTAACTGAGAACTGTAGTAGAATGAGGCCTTTCAAATGGCATAATGTAAATTCCACTGGTAAAAGTGAAGACTAGTAAAAAAAAAATAAAAAAACTGTCAACTGTATATGAAGGGTTGCCATGGCGATCTGCTGATATGTTCCTTCTGTGGGAACTCCTTTGCATACCCTTTAGCAGAAAATATATATTTCTGATGCAGTAATCATGTACACACTGGCTATTAATGGCAAGCTTGTATCTGGACAGCCCGCCAACAATGTTTACCAATTGGATAGTTTAAAATATATAAAATGTTCCCGTAGCTCAATTGGTAGAGCATTGTGCTATCAAGCGCGAGGTTGGGGGTTCGATTCCCCGGCAACACATGATAAGTAAAAATTGATAGCCTGAATGTACTGTAAGTCGCTTTGGATAAAAGCTTCTGCTAAATGCATGAATTTTAATTAAAAAAAAACACTGCATAAAATATTAAGGCTTGTTTCAATATACTGTATTTTGAATATAAGTTAATTTTGTAGTTCTGCAGATGTTACACTAATTTTTAACTTGTTGAATAAATAATCTTATTCTATTTTGGAAAAGATTTTATACATGTACTATATATATATATATATATTTATTTATTTATTTTTGTCTGTGTGTTGTTGTCTCTGTGTACTGGAAGCTTATGTCATTAAAACAAATTCTGATTCTATATATATATATATATATATATATATATATATATATATATATATATATATATATATATATATTATATAAATACTTTATGTACTGTGAAAAGTCTTAGGCCAATAGTATTTTAACCAAAAAAAAAAAAAAAAGGTCTTAAGTCAGTTATTTCTATGTTTTGATCAAATCGTTTTGATTCGAGGAGTCTGATTCGACTACCAATCTAACAGTCGAATATTTGTGGGGTGTTATTGATTATGCCATTTTTACTATATGGGGGAGCTCAAATGTCTGATTTCACATAGAACTACAGGTTTTCTCCCAATAAGTTAATATACAGCCTATTATGATAAATTTGTAAGAATCTGAAAAGAAAGAAGCTTCAAATTGATATTTTAAAGTGCATGAATAAATCCAACCACCCCTATAGATTTATGTTTCACTTTCCATAATCCGTGACCAGAGGAGCATCTTGGCGGCAGGGATTTAAAACTTTACCAAGACTCAAACTGACACAGGCAGAGACTGGATTTTTTTTCGAACAGGTAGGGGTACAAGTGATTTCAAAACATTTCAGCCGGTGTATATATATCTTGGATATATTATTTATCTGATATAAGATGCATTTGGTTTAGAGTCAAGTGCTTCATTGTAGTACTACGGTGATATCTCTTCAGCGCACAGCATGAGCAGGTCAAACAACAATGCAGAATATTAATAACTATGACTGGGACTGTTATATACATACTATTATAATGAGAAGACAATTATACTAAAATGCTATGAATTTTTTGAGTTTAGCTGCCATGTTTCTGCACATTGTTTTGTGAAGAACGTGTCCACAAAAGGAGTTCGCATTCAGAGCCCCGCAGATATGTTCATGTGCTTTCAGGCCCTTTTTGCAAATAGCCTATAAGTCTTAATATTAACGTTATGTTGTATAAATATTGAAGCGTATTCTATATGAAATTATGAGTTGAATCCCATTGATTAAAAACTTGCTATCAAATGCGTCTCTCTACTGGTCATCTTCAGCGCGCGCAGCTCAAAACAGAAATGCAGAACATTAACTGCTAACGTTTTATGCTAATGTTATAATGAGAGCACTATTGTAAAAATAAAATAAAATAAAATAATTAATTGTTATGGTTTCGCCGATGTTAAGTGTTAGCTATCTGTTTATAAAAAAATAAAACATTGTTTAACCTGTTTAAATCTGCAAGGTGTTCATTACACATTTTCCCTGTGTGTTAACATCAGTAATTATGTTAGTCGAATGTCTGACTTGACTCTTGTAAATGTATTTTGCCCCGCCCCCAAACATATGATTCGACTATCAGTCGAATATCGGCAAGATTAGAAAATTCAGATTTGACTATGAAAGTCCTTAGTATGGGACACACCTAGTATGTATGTATATCTTTTTTTTTTTACAAATGAAAAAATACACTTGTAACTGCATATTCTCTGAAAACATTTAATATGCAGTCTCAAGAATTTTATACAGTATATTTTTTCTGGTAAACACGTCAAACAAGACTAATTAAAAACTTATTAAGAAGTTATTTTTGCTGTGAACTTTCTTCTGACACTCGTAGGTAATTTATTAAGCATTAAAATGAGTCACAATGTCCTGTCATTGTACTGAATTCACCCAACCGTATATTCATTAATTATATTATTATTTTGTGTCCCACAGTAAAAAGAAAGTCATAAGGGTTTGGAACGACATGAGAGCAAGTAAATGATAACAGAATCCTCATTTTTGGTTGAACTATCCCTTTAATTAGCTAGTTGTCCAGTGTGGTTCCCCTCACACAGCACCGGTTGACAAAACTTATTTTTAAATCTTTCTTCAGTCGGTTCACTTCAGTTTGCTCAGATTATACAGTATATGAACATAACAGTAATTGGAATTCTACAACAAAACTGACCATATTATGCTGCTGTGTGAACGTCAGGGCTGGACTGGGACAAAAAATCGGCCCGGGCATTTTTGCCCAGACCGGCCCACTATATGATCATAAACACCACCCATCTTTGCACGCCCTTAATTATATGCATACCAACTCCTATTCATTAAAACCACTAATGCCATGTAATGAGTGAGTATAGGAACGAGTGAGAGTTAACAGATGAAATAAGTCAAAATTGTATATTTATTAATACAGTTGAACTATACTCCACAGCGGTGAATTCTAAAACAATCTATAAGCGGCTCTGGCATAGCAACACCAGTGTTTCTTACAGGATTTTTATTAAAACTAAGGTGGTGTGTCCTCGGGTCTTCTAGGGGGGTTGGGGGGCATGACCCCCCGTGAGAAAATTTTGTGCATTTTAATGTTAAATTCATTAATCTGATGCACTTTGAGAGTTTAAAATTAAAAGCTCCAACCCATATTCAGTGTGCAAATTAAACAAAGAAAAATTCAAACCTCTTTTAGTTACAGTGTCTATTTACATTACTAATAATAATAGTTATAATATTAATCCAATGACAGTAATAGCCATATTTTGTAAAACAAATGCACAAAAAAATAAAGGAAACTTTCTTAATTAGTTGTACCAATTTCTATACTTGAAAGAGATAAGCACATGATCTTTTATTATGACGCAAACTGCATCAAGCTTTTATTTTGGCGGAAAACATGGTTTACAAACGCATCTTATTAAATTTCTAGTGAATTGCGGTAATCGTCAACTATGCAGATGTGGAAATAATCTACACTCATGACATGGCCTAAATGTTTTGAAAGTAGTTATGCTTACCACAGGCTCTACACTTTCTCATCTCTCTCCTGATCCTCCGTCCTCACTGTAATCATCTGCCACAGGAGCTGATGAAGGTCAGAAAACATATATTTTGATACAGTTTACAGTGTCTGCTTTAAGGGCCTGGTTCTATTTTTTCACGCTATTTATCTGCACATTCCTTGCGTTTCTTCTCCATCTTTTTTTACAGATACACACTGACACCGCTGCCGCTCGCTAACTCGTTTAAAGTTGTGATTGGGCCAGCCCAGTGTCAATCAAGAAAAGAGCCAATGGGCCGCTGATCTACGTGTTTCATGGGCTGGTCTGTCAGAAAAAAAAAACTAACACTGACTTTGACCAATGCATTACACCGGCACAAATCCAGCGCCGCCAATTAAGCAAAACAAAACAAAAAAAATGGGCCGCCGATGTACAAATTTTATGGGCCGTTTAAAAAAAAAAAAAAAAAAGTATGAGTATGAGATATCGGCCCAAAAAGCACGTCGGCCCACCGGGCAAATGCCCGGTATGCCCAATGGCCAGTCCAGCCATGGTGAACGTAGCCCCTGTGCATTCGTCATGTTGTTCTTAAACGCAAGGTATAGACCCATCCGGGGCTTATCAGCTCACAGCCTGAAGGGTTTGTTTAGATAGCATTGTAGCAGCCATGTTTAAACATGAGTAGTCGAGTTCTGCCTCTCCCTACAAATGAGTCAGTAGCGAGAGTTAGTTTGTATCCTGGGAAGGCAGAGCTTCATACATCACCCATAGGATTTCAGAACACTGTATATCATCACACAACAACGCAGATATGGTATTATTCACGTACAGTGGGATATCTGGGCCCTTGGAGTCTCTTATCATGCACATCCTCTCACTTTCTGATAGAACAGTGCCTTGGCCTAAATGCCAAACTGTGAAATAGAGATGTGTGAAGTGTCTTCCCTCAGTGGGCAGTCGGAATCATCAGTCCTCCATCTGCCACTATCAGTCACATCTCTTGGCTTCAAGCAGCTCTTCTTTTGGATCCACACTGCAATAAAGGAAGGTACACATGTACACACACACACACTCAGTGGAGGACACAGGGGCTCACTAATGCTGGGGTCTGACATGAGATGCTCTAGTAATGGGATGAGAGTAGCATCTCCTGAGTTTACCACACACACTTGGCGCAGCTGTGGATGCTATTTTACCATGATGGATGCTGGTTGGGGAAAGAGACCTCCCATTGCGTAACTAATAGCCCCATGGTTTGTGTGTTTGTGCCTCTGCAAATTTATGTCCTCCATCAAAAGGTCCCTAGACTTTGGTAATGGTTTGCTTTCCAAACATGTTTGTTGACATCAGGTGAGATGCAGTCTCTCGTAGCCAGTCTTCTAACTACGACATAAGGTCTGGTAGACATTACTAATATTCTAGCCAATAATCACCCACGGAGGTGTGAGGAAAATGTATAACTGAGAGATTATACTATAATAATAGAGTACTGTTTTTTATAGTACTGTTATTTTTTTAGGGATGCATCGAATTTTTTTAACCGAGAAAAAAATAAAAAGACTATATTGTATAAAAAAAGAATATATTGTACCGAACAATGATGTGACACGATCAAATAATAGATAATGTACCATTCTGTTTGTGGATATGTAGTGAACATGTTTTCAAGTGCCTTAACAAAATTATTTTCAAGATTTGACTATTGTTACTTTAGTGTAATTGAGATATTATATATTTTAAATAAATATTTTGATTTACTTTCTACATTTTCTTTTTAAATTTAGTTAAAGTTTTAGTAAGGTTTTTTTTTAACAATTAAATTAGGACTTTCTTTTATGTCTATGCTATGTTAAGTAAATATATATTTCAGTGTCTAATCTAAACAAAATGAGAAAAGTTTATTTTCAACAGCACCAGTTAAATTAGTGTGTTACCTTGTATGACACTGTTTCCAGACAGACTGAAAAAAAAAAAAAACTTTTGCGTTCTTATTCCCATTTGTGTGAAATCAGCTAATCAGATTAGAGTTTGCCAGATTGAAAAAAGTGCTTTGCTATTTTTGAGTAACATCGGACAGTCAGGGAACAGACTGTGGAGTTTTATTAAAAGGCAATAATTGCCACCTGGAACTGGTTATCAGAGGCACATTTATTTTATTTCATTTGTTTTTTTTTTTTGTTTTTTTTTTTTTTTTTAAACCATACAACAGGCACAGTGTTTTGTAAATTCACAGAGAGTTCGTAAAAAAAAAAGTCTGTAACCACATGCAAAATGTGTCTGAATTGTTGTTAACAGCCTGCACTCAACATACAACAAACTTAAAAAAAAATTGTGTAAAACGTGATGTTCTCCATTTGAGAATGAACCCAAAATAGCTTATGCTAAGGTTCAAAGGTATAAAGTGCAGAATTTTAAATATGTATTTAAATGATAAATGATGGATTTAAATACATATTTTAATGATATAGTGATTTTAATTATATAACGATTGTCAAGCTGAATCATTTACATCTGGATGTTTTACATCTAAATCTGAATGATTGCATTTGAAATAACTTTCCAGACTTTACGATATATTTATGCTATACAGTTGCCAGTTCACAATTTCTTGACCTTCTCTTTCCTAAAGGAACAGTTCTATCATCTTTACTCACAGTTTTTGCATTTCAAATCTGTGTAACTTTCTTTTCTCTTTTTTTTTATTTTTCTTTGCTGAAATGTTGTTTGGACCCTGCTGACTTTCAAAATATCTGCAAAAAAAAAAAAAAAGAAGAAGAAACAGCTTTCCTGTAACTCAAACAGTAGAAAAGCAAAGCCAAGCCAGGCTCTAGTAAAGCCAAGGTCATGGGTTCGGTTCCCTTGGGAAGCAAGTACAAATGAAAATGTAAATGTGTACCTTGAATGCAAAGTTGCTTTGGATAAAAAGCATCTGCCAAATGCATAAATAAAGCAAAGTCATTTGGGTTTGGACTGTCATGAGAGTGGGTAAATTACCCCTTTAAGGATTAATGCGAACATTTCCTCTAGTACTCCGCCATACTCTACAATTTGGCGAATTATCAAGTGTGGGTCTTTTCTGGAAAAGAATTTCACAGCTTGAATTTCTTAATCCATACCCATGTGGTTTTGTCTTGCTTCGGCTGCAGCAAAATGTGTTGTAATACAAGGGGAAACATCTCACAGCTTCTCTGCTTTATGTGCTGCCTCCAGCGCATCTAAATGTTTGCTGTGTAATGGATTTGAAACGCTCATTTAAAATGGTCTCTTTGATTTCCACCCACCCACTCAAAAGCTGCCAGTGGGAGTAGAGGGGATGGGCCACTGTCTCCACTGCACCACTGCAAGACTGATCATTCAAGCTTAAAGGCTATTAAACTGAGCTATTCCCCATCTCCCTCATACTGCCCTGGTTATAGGTGTAGAAAAGGCAATAAATTGTTTATAAGACGTCATTTGGCACCAAGCAGAATGCTTTCTGGTCAAATACATACATAATCTCATTGAGGGGTTGAATGAAATAATTGAGAAGCCTCTGTGTTTTCAGTAAACAAACCAATCTTGGGAAACATTTAAGCAAATGAGTTAATCATGGATTCAAAAAATGCTGAAGGCAGCATCTACATGGTTTTGAATATAAATGAAAGAATACTGTGATTTCCAAAAGCACAGAAAAACAAAAACAAAAAAAATATTGTAATGTAGAGAATGTTAATTTTCACACTTCATTAACACGCCTAAAGTTGATCTCGGCTTTGACTTTGCACACAGAGGCGTTTATTAATTCTTATGATGAACAAAAAGAGACATCCGCTTACGACCTTTTGTTTTAAAGATGCACTTTGTTTATTGACAAGTTGCATAGATGCAGCATCGCACAAATGCAATAGCTTTAGTTAGCAATGCAACTGTAAAAGTAAGCTTTTTTAAGTGTTCAAAAACAGGAAGGTTATTTAAATTGGATTGGTCATATTTTATATGACTGTAAGCTTTTCTTTTTAAGTGTTATTAATTTATTTATGAGTAAAACTCACTTATTCACTTAGGAATAAAAAGTACTAAGTGCTTCTTGAGAATCACACACTGTTGTTGACATTTCTGAGGGTGGACAAATGCGGTGAAACTATACAACATATAGATAAAGAGCCACAAAATCACACAGACAATGAATATGACTACAAAAATAAAGAGAGTTTGTTACCATTTGTTACCAATCTGCTAATAATTGAACCAAACATTTGCTGAGTTTTAGATGATTACGCTTAGAAACATAACCTCATGACTAAGGATTACTAAGGGAGACAAAACAGCAAGTATTGAGAGAGTGTAAATGGGCAGATGAAAAAGGAACGTCTACAGAAACAGTGTGAAAAATATTCAAGAAGACATCACCAGAGCTGGATTGTGTTATTGGACTAATGAGGACGTCTAGGGCAAAGCTGAAGATCTGGAATTAGAACAGCCACAAGCACCTACTCATTTTTTTTTTCCTGTGAAGTTCTGATGAACTGTCATACTCAGTACGCCAAGCATTCAAACCAAACAAACTCTGTGCTTCGTGCTCCGTGCACGCAACCGTGCAACCATGTTGGTATAAGAAGAAATGTATCTTTTAAACACAGGGGAATTCTGAGAACCATCATTACGCTGATGTTAATGAGTGTCTATGTGTGGATTAGTTGGCAGTAATTACTTACCCCTCTGGTTATTTCTTGCAGAGTTATTCTGAATAAAAAAAATCTTGTATTAAGTTCAATATAATTGTGTTCTTTCTGAGATACAGAGACATATCAATAGCATTAGGATACATGACACTAATGTTGAATATAGAATTATTACCAATTATCAGAACAAATTTCACCCCCAAATAACATTGTTCATTAGACTGACAATAGGTTATTTGCAGTTGTGGTTGCTGAGCTAAGTGACTACAAACATACAAATTTCACAATGACTTCAAACAAAATGTATTCATGTATGTATTACTAATAATATGTATAGTATGTATTACTAATAGTATGTATTACTAATAATAGTAATACATACTACTCCCTACCGACAAAGAGCATCACTGACTGACAGCAAAAGTACTGACACAAAATTACTCAATTTGAAGCCTATCAGTCACATGGTATTAATTTTTAAGATATGTGTATGTAAATATATATATATATATATATATATATATATATATATATAATTTTTTTTTTTTTTTTTTTTATTTTTTTTTTTTTTTTTACTTCAGATGTTGCCTGCAATGTTTATGGTCTTTTTGGCCAGGATAAGCGATATTTTGAAATCATTTAGGTGGGTGTGTCTTCTGCACAATGCCGACACAGGTAACTGATCCAACACAAAATAGATTTCTTTATGTACATAATTATGCAGGAGATATTAAACATGAACATATATATATGGTATCTGAAATTGATTAAAATATACAATGAATAATAAAATTCAAGGGTCTGTTACTAAACTGCTCTGTTGTATTGAAATTCAAAGTTTACCATGCATCATCTTGGAAATAAAGCTTCATGTCTTGAAGTCCGTATTGTAGTCTGCATTGTTTCTATGAATAAGTTATTATGTGTATATTTTGAATGACCTGATTGCGCAACATCTAAAGATTGCACAAATTCTGTGGCATTTTACTAGCATTAAAGTTTCCGTATGAGTAAAATGTTATGTGCATATGTTGAATTAATTATTAATTTAGCAAACATTTAAATCATTACCTGCTTCAAAATGAAATGCAGATTTCAGAATAAGCACTTGGTAATAGTATGTTGAGCGTTCCATGTTTATCATGTTCATCTGACGTTCACTACTGTAATTGTATAGGAATGTATTTTAATACACGGAGAGAAAAAGTGTTTCATTTTATCATCTTCCCTGTAAATTTAAGATTTTTAATTGGACTAATTATATTCACATCAGATAATGGTTGTCAGTCAGGTTTTGGTGCATCAGCAACTGGAAATAGCAATTCAATATTTAAATATATATTTTCATGCACCACACACACAATAAAGCCTAGAGTGCATCTCTACTGCCGATCTCGCTGCCAGTGCTTCACCCAGACGGTGCAGTTGATAAGAGCAGAAAAACAGGTACTGTCACAGACTCTGGAATTTCACATCAGTAGCAGGGCCGTGGAGTGCGCTGGATGGAGTGAAAATCGAGGCAGAGTAATTCATGCTCAAAAATGGCAGTGCCTCCTACACCCCATAATTTTCTCCCCACTCTTTGGAATGCAGAACGAACCGGCAAAATCTGCTGGCAGAGTTATAAGATGAATGGACTGTTGGTGTAGATTAATGTAATGATTTCCCCAATTGCCAACTGTCAACAAACAAATAATGAGATGCCCATTACGAATAGAAATCAAAATATCATGCTTTACATTTGTTCATCTCATTCCTGCTGTAATAAGATTCATTTCAGGGCCAGTTTGCAGAGGGGCATTTAATATTTTAGGTTTTATGATTTTCTGATATCTTGCTTTTTTTTTTGTTTTTTCTTTTTCTATTGATCTCATAGAACTCTGCTCAAGGGGAAGTTTTGAAACTGACCCTCAGATGATAACAGATGTACAGTTCTGCTTATTCTCGCTGAGCTCTTCAGGTTGTGTTGGTTGGCTATGACAGGATCCTAAGGCACTGCTAACAGAAGCCTAATTGGAAGCCCATGGCGTTGCTCCTGGCACTGTGGAAAGTGTGAGTGAGGGGGTGATTACTGATCCAGAATTCTATCTGTAGCTTCAGGAATGTTGTACATGGATGCTCAAATCTCTCTGAGGAACATTTTACTTCTACAATGAATGTTTAATAAACACACATTATATTGCTGATGCTTATTGACTTTATCAGATTAGGGCATGACATGAAGGATGATTGCACATGTTCATAAAAATAAAGATTCTTTACTGGCATTGATGGTTCTATATAACAACCTTTAACATTCATTGAAACTTTCAATTGCACAAAGGTTCTTTATAGTAGCAAAAGGTTCTTCAGATTATTAAAATGTTCTTCACACCATGGGGAAAAAAATGGCTGTTTTAAGAACTGTCCATTTAAAGGTTCTTCTATGGCATCTTGGAGAACCCCTAAATATCCTTTTAAGGATAGCATTTTTCTGAGAAACTCTGATGAACCTACAAGTTTGTGCAGGAAAGACTGTCAGTTCCCCTAGACACTAAAGTAAAAGGCATAGAGTAAAAGTTTTGAGGCATTTGAAATGTATATTGATATTCCTTGTGTACTCAGTAGGATAGTTGAGACACTATGAAAGGTTGCCAAGAGGTTCTCCAAAGTTTGAGTCTGTGTAGGGCACTGGGTAATACAGATCAGAGAAAGCATATCCTAGTGCAGCTTTTATAGCATCTATATACAGAATTAACCATCCACATGGATCTTCTGCGATAAAACTCATGTATTCAAATAGCAATTAAAACATATAGGGGAAAGAGAAAGTAATTTCAAAGTAGTTTTATTTATATTGTATCCTGTAGAACACAAACACCAACACATGATTATCAAGAGAAAGCATTCTGTATAAAAGCAGTCATTTAAATGGCATTATCAATAATGAACTGATACTCAAAAGGATGATGATACAGTATCCAACAGTAAACATTTAGAACTCCCTATTTCGTCTTTACAGTCACAAGCTGCCAAATTGCTGCTGTCAATCATCCAAAATTTAAGACTCTATACGCATGAAACAAGGTATTTACTCTGGCAAAACATTGCAGTGATTGGCTATAGTTAATTATAGTTCTCAGTTCTTTGATATGAGCATCCGTTGTGCCAAACATCCAAACTATCACTACCTGCAAAAATGTCGATCAGCCCTACAGCACTTAGAAAAGGGTCAAAGAAGATTTTCCAAAATGACTTTTTGACCAATCCAACGATTCAGGTGGAAATGAAATTACCAATTGATTCTGCCGCTTGTCAAAAATACTAGGTAATTTGGAAGTAATTTTCTCCTGAATGGTAGGAGAAAGATTCAAAAGACAATAAAATCACAGACTAGCACCTGTAAATGCTGAAATTGCATCACGTCCCCATCTAAAACAGGTATCATCCGAAAAGGCATTTATTGAGAACGATGTACAGAAACTTCATAAAAAAGTTTCTGTGACCTTACTTAAACTAAGTAAATGTGCTACAATGCTTTACCACCTGGCCTCCCACCTAGAACTATCAAACCCTTTTCAGACGATTTAGAACACAGCAGCATGTCTGATCCTCAACCAGACCAAGAAAACCCACGCCAGACCCCTCCTGGTTTTTCTACACTGGCTGCTCATATATGCTGCCAGCATAAAAGTTGCTTTTTAAAGCTTCCAACTAACTGTTCATTTTCACATTTCACTTTTAGTTCAATCTGTAAAACGTGCATCCTCTTTGTCTCAGTGCATCAGAGCAATGTCTGAATTTCCAAATGCATGACAGGGCATCCTTAGAATGTGATTCAATTTCCATTTGTATTATTAAATTGATAGTTCTCCCAAAATAAAAAAAAACACAATGGTATATATATTGTTTTGATTTGTCACTAGGCTCAAATGTTGTTTTGAACCCCACTGACTTTTGTTTTTAAAGCCCACTGACCATTGTAAATGTTAAAAGAGTTTAAAGGAAATATTGTTAAGACCTGTCCTCTTTGGAAATAAAGGAATACACCATGCATAAACTACTGGTTGTGTTATGTGTTTTATAAAAGATTAGAGGATTCAGTTAATTTGTAAGTACTAATTCATGTGTGAGGTTAAAAAATAAGCCATTATTGTTTATGCTGGATTAAATAAACACCCCAATTTGCTGGGTCAGGTTAGCACAACATGTACACTGTCCTATATTTACCCAGCCTCTGGGCTAAAAACAACTCAAATGGGGTAATTTTTAACCTAGTGTAGGCTGACAGCGTACACAAGAAAAAAAATTTGTGTTCAGACAAATGAATTATAATGGGACTATAAGGTTTGTTTAACAAGGCTGTGTAAAAAAACATGGGAATATCTGCAGTCTTAACATAGTCACTATCCTCATCTGAAGTCATTAGTTTTATTAGTCTGTATTAATCAATATTATGTGCACTGTGAAAATTAGCCAGTCCCCCCTGAATCGTCCACTTGGCCTGTCTGAACCCACCAAGCTGTATAACAGCAAGAATTGCAGTCCTGTCAGGGTGGTGAAAAAAACTCCTAAGTATTTCACAACTGTATCGATGAAGACATTGTAAACTAAAACTGTTATTTTTTCCATCTTAATGAGAAAACCTAAACATTTCCTCACCTAAAATATGTATTTTTATTTACATAAGCATTTTCATTTAACAGGGTTGACGGGGGAAAATCCATTAAACTTCCATTTTACCAGGACAGATGAAGGTATTATTCAGGTTGAAGACTACCTGCAGTAATTATATCACCAGCTTCATTTTGAATGTTTTTGCGAGCAGATGTAAACACAAACACTGTTTATTTCCAGTCGCAGGCTGATAAAATCAGCAATATGAAAATGCATTTACATATAAATAATAACTGACCCAATTAAACGTGAGCCTATTGGCTGTGTGCTCAATCATTATCGATGGCAACAGGCAGGTAATGACACTGCAGGATTGGACAGTGAAATCTGAATAGTGATTGCAATTAATCACACCATTATTCATGCTTTCGTCATATGGAGGATGAGATTGAAATGAAGGCTATTAAAAAGAGTTAATATGTTAGTAGCCTTGATCGATTGCAGTTTTAATTGAGTCAGAGAACCATTTGAATAGGCACAAAAACACTTCCATTTCTTTGGAGCTTAAGCACTTTTTCACTATCTTAGTTTAAGATAAAGGATACATTTTTACAGGTCACGTTTATACAGTAGGCCACTTATCAATTGGGATGTTTCATGTAAATGGAAAATTCTAAACAAATTCACGATACATTTGAGTCAAATGTGTTTAGTGTAAATGTATCTGTTCACTAAAGTTTCTGTAGCAGATGCTGTACTGGGCTGGCTGTAAAAAAATAAATAAAAATGATTTCATCTGATAGTTACTCTTTAAAAGTACCCCGTAATGTTACAAAAGTAATTCGTAATCTTACTCTACTTCTATTGACATCTGTAGTTGATGTCACTACACTACATTCTTAAGTAAGATGTCCATCCAATAAAAAAAAAATTAAAAAAAAGATGTCTATGCAAGGAAATACAATCCGAATTCCGGAAAAGTTGGGACGTTTTTTAAATTTTAATAAAATGAAAACTAAAAGACTTTCAAATCACATGAGCCAATATTTTATTCACAATAGAACATAGATAACATAGCAAATGTTTAAACTGAGAAAGTTTACAATTTTATGCACAAAATTAGCTCATTTCAATTTTGATTTCTGCTACAGGTCTCAAAATAGTTGGGACGGGGCATGTTTACCATGGTGTAGCATCTCCTTTTCTTTTCAAAACAGTTTGAAGACGTCTGGGCATTGAGGCTATGAGTTGCTGGAGTTTTGCTGTTGGAATTTGGTCCCATTCTTGCCTTATATAGATTTCCAGCTGCTGAAGAGTTCGTGGTCGTCTTTGACGTATTTTTCGTTTAATGATGCGCCAAATGTTCTCTATAGGTGAAAGATCTGGACTGCAGGCAGGCCAGGTTAGCACCCGGACTCTTCTACGACGAAGCCATGCTGTTGTTATAGCTGCAGTATGTGGTTTTGCATTGTCCTGCTGAAATAAACAAGGCCTTCCCTGAAATAGACGTTGTTTGGAGGGAAGCATATGTTGCTCTAAAACCTTTATATACCTTTCAGCATTCACAGAGCCTTCCAAAACATGCAAGCTGCCCATACCGTATGCACTTATGCACCCCCATACCATCAGAGATGCTGGCTTTTGAACTGAACGCTGATAACATGCTGGAAGGTCTCCCTCCTCTTTAGCCCAGAGGACACAGCGTCCGTGATTTCCAACAAGAATGTCAAATTTGGACTCGTCTGACCATAAAACACTATTCCACTTTGAAATAGTCCATTTTAAATGAGCCTTGGCCCACAGGACACGACGGCGCTTCTGGACCATGTTCACATATGGCTTCCTTTTTGCATGATAGAGCTTTAGTTGGCATCTGCTGATGGCACGGCGGATTGTGTTTACCGACAGTGGTTTCTGAAAGTATTCCTGGGCCCATTTAGTAATGTCATTGACACAATCATGCCGATGAGTGATGCAGTGTCGTCTGAGAGCCCGAAGACCACGGGCATCCAATAAAGGTCTCCGGCCTTGTCCCTTACGCACAGAGATTTCTCCAGTTTCTCTGAATCTTTTGATGATGTTATGCACTGTAGATGATGAGATTTGCAAAGCCTTTGCAATTTGACGTTGAGGAACATTGTTTTTAAAGTTTTCCACAATTTTTTTACGCAGTCTTTCACAGATTGGAGAGCCTCTGCCCATCTTTACTTCTGAGAGACTCTGCTTCTCTAAGACAAAGCTTTTATAGCTAATCATGTTACAGACCTGATATCAATTAACTTAATTAATCACTAGATGTTCTCCCAGCTGAATCTTTTCAAAACTGCTTGCTTTTTTAGCCATTTGTTGCCTCCGTGCCAACTTTTTTGAGACCTGTAGCAGGCATTAAATTTTAAATGAGCTAATTAAGTGGATAAAAGTGTAAAATTTCTCGGTTTAAACATTTGCTACGTTATCTATGTTCTATTGTGAATAAAATATTGGCTCATGTGATTTGAAATTCCTTTAGTTTTCATTTTATTAAAATTTAAAAAACGACCCAACTTTTCCGGAATTCGGGTTGTAGAATATATGCTGCCATAAATGAAATATACCTGAGATATCATGCCAAATCTGAACCAACTATAGATAAATGATATCATCTCTTTGATAGTAACTTGTAATGTTACAACTGTTATTAACTATATTCTTTTGACATATATGGTTAAAAAATTAAATTGTAAGTTTTTTACATTAGCCACTGAGTCATCAACATTCCTACAAGACATATATCTGAAAAATAGAAAAAAAAAAAATGCTATGAAAATAAACAGTATTTATTCTACCATAAATTATGTTAACCTGAGACACTGTGTCAAATATGATTCAACTGAAAATATAGATAATTTCATTAAGACGAAAATGCTGAACATTTTTTTTTATGTAAAAACAACAACAACCAAAAATTAACCCAAAGCCCCCCACCCCCCCAAAAAACAGAAAAGTCTGTACTTCATAATTCTGAATACCATGTAGTTGAAACTAGTTTCAAAGTTCTGCTATAGGTTCTTTACTGTAATGCTGTCAATAAAAATGTAATGGCCTTTAAAATATATTCAGCATTATGATCCAGTTAGTTAATTTTCAGTTGGAAAGTGATGACAGTCAAATTCCTAACAAAAAATAGTTGCATAGACAGCATGTTTGTAATACAGGAAACACTTTTGGCATAATGCAGCCTAAAAAAAAAAAAAAAACGAATAGAAAGAGGATGTACTTAAAGTTCAGCCCTTTGCTAATGGGTGCATACAGAGGCCCGCAGAGAAGAAGAGTATCAGCTGACATACATATGAGTACAGGACATAAAACAGTGTTTGTTTGAAAAACTGGTAACACTGCTACAAGTCACATTCTTCCTCTATTCTCCGGTTGTATTTATTTATTTATTTTTCTCTGTGACTATGAAGATGGGCTTTGAATTTCCTGTACAGTCTTTCTTATTAAAGCGAGACGGGCTGTCAGAGGGGTTTCTGCTCCCACCCATTGAACAGCAGAAGAACTGCAGCGTTAGGACACACTGATGTAAGCGCCCACCTCTCATCACACACTCAGAAAGCGCAGCCAGCTCCTCAGCATCTTCTTTAGTATATATCCAAACAAGTTTCATCCTGCTAGAAGTTTCAAAGCTTGCTGATATAATCTTATTGTTCGGTGACCCGAGACTGACACAACCACTGGTAGTTTCACAGGAAACGCACTTTCAGATTTCTCATTCTCAAGCATGCTGTTTAAAAGTTTGGGGTCAGTAAGATTTTTACATGTTTTTTTAAGAAGTCTCTTATGTGTGAGCAAGGTTGCATTACTTGATCAAAAAAAAAAAAGAAAAAGAAAAAAAAAAAAGAAAAAAGGAAAGGGAAAGAAAGAAAAGGAAAGAAAAGAAAAAGAAAGAAAGAAAGAAATCGTATTGTTGTGAAATAATACAATAATTTGTTATTCTTATCATAACTGTATGCTGCTTAATATTTTATGCTTAATATTTTAGTGGAATGTTTTTTTTTTTTTTTTTACAAGATTTTACAAGATCCTTGATGAATATTAAGGTTAAAAGAAAAAAAAATTACTTGAAATACAAAACTTTTTTAACATTACAAATGCCTTTATTTTTTGATCATTTTATTTTGTCATTGCTGAAAAAAAAAAAAAGTAATTTCTTTCAACAAAAAAATAACAACGAGCAACATTACAGATCCCAATCTATTGAATGGTAGAGTATAGACTTCAAAAATATTTCCCATCATACACCAGAGATACTGTACAGGTTATACATGTGCTCATTGGCTTTCTATTTCCAAACCTTTCACTGTTTTCTCTCTAGTCTGTGTAGACCTCGAACATGGGATGTCTAACTATTTGAATCATACGTTAGTGCCTGTCACATCCATTTAACCGCCCTTTTGTGTTATTCCCTCAAAGTGGAGACATTTCTTAGAGAATATTGTAATGTCAGACATGATTTTGAGAGAAGGCTAACCTTTTCAACTATTTTACTGCTTTCTGATCTGGCAAAAATAATCCCTTCATCTCCTGTCTTTTAGAATCAGTAGCAAACCTCTGTTTGGCCAATATTAGAAATTTTCTGCGATGTATTTTACTCTGTATCTTAATTCTTGTTTATAACACTGAGAGTGTGATAGCAGTAAAATGTAATTAGTTTTTTATGACACTCAGAATGTATAACATAGATGAGGTTAAAGGTTAAGTCACTTCAAGTGATTGTATCAGATGAGAGATTTACATAAATTAGCATAATGATTGCCATTGCCATCTGTATGCTAAATATGAGCATGGCGTAGCTGCATCTATGGTTTTCTCTTGAGAAGAAGACCCCAGTAATCATGTGTCTCCACAAGAGTTTCACTGAATTGATCACAACAATGTCACACACTGTGCTCAAATTCACTAAGGTACTGTGATCAAAAGCAAGGGATATATCACACAAAATTCTTGAGGATTATTAATCTGATCTTCCCTTAAAAGTTTGAAGTTCTACACTTTACTCTGTCAACAGCTGACCCTTATGTAAAGCATCGGCACTTGCATGTTTGAGATAAACAGAAACCTTTACAAAATGGCTGAGCTCTTGTAATGTGTCTGTGCTATACCATCACTAAAGCTTGTCATTTGAATGCATTTTTAAACACTGTGATTTAAAAACAAGTGATTTTAAGCCGTTCTAGTGCAAAAAGCAGCACATGTGTGCACTGTCTAAAAGATAGTTTGAGCACATACACCTGCAAACTTGCACACAAAAAGCTGAACTGATTTCTTTTTAGCGTCTTATTGGGCTTGAACGTGTGTTTAAATGCCTGTATTTATGAGTATCCTATGCGTATTAATTTATTAGATCCATGCGTGCAGTCTTAAAGTGGCAGCAGGCTAATAAACCTGCCATCTGTGCCATTAATGTTAATCAAACAACAAAAAACATAAAATCTCTTACTGCACCCAGATGAATTACTTTTGCTTTTAACATAGGTTTATTTCATTTGTGTTTGTTCTATTGTAGTTCCTTAATTTATCACACTGTTTATCACACCTAACCCTATTTCCATTAACAGATTAATCTGAAGATTTGAAAAATAAAACAAATATCACATGCAACTGAGTGCTACTATTAGAACTGCACTGGCAAGAACATTTGACCATAATTATGAATAATAAAACCATCCAAATACATGGCAGTTCCTTTAGGAAAGACCAAATGCTTGTCTGATAATATGTTAAATGTCAAATGTCTTGTCAAGGGAACATTGGTGATAGCTTATGAATTTGAATGCACAGTCTTTGGATCACCAGTCTGGATCTTGAACCAAACCAAGTAATTTGACATTTCTAAAACGGTCAGTGGCTGATGGCTCTCTGCTCTTCTTTTCTTATCATACTATGGTCCTGAGGGTTACAAATCCCCTAATAGTGTTAAGAGCAACCAGTCTGGCATGCCTCATCTCTGTTCACTTATGCATACCAATTTAAGCTTATAACACACACTAATATTCACTCTTTCTCCATTAGCTTAATATCATTCATCAGCACATTCATTCAAGTGATAAGCTTCTCCTTATTCATTCTCATATTTAGTTCAGTAAAATCAACCATATGATGGACATAAGGGCTTTTAATTAAATTCCCAAGCTCATGGTCAGTGGCCATTTAAAATAAATGAAAAATAAATAGCGAAGTTAGCAGGCCTTTTTCAAAGTAAAAAAATATTCAAAGTAAAAATAGACAACTGGCCGCAGTCTCCCCACTGGCGTTAACTATAATCTTCATCACCAGTAGTGTCCTTAGATAAAATTCAATAAAATATGAGGGGGGAAATCTAATATGTCTTGTATTCTCCCAGATTTAAAATTTTCTTATAAAGCTTGTCATAGTCTTCTGCTTTAGGCACTGCTTTGTACCAAAAACATTTGAGAATTACACTATATCCAGGCTTGTCTGAAGCTTCAAAGTCCAGTACCAGAGCTTGGCCTGTCAGAACGCCCACTCTGGCTCTTTTGGGTCTCACGAAGTAGAGATGCAGAGCATTTTGAGTACTGAGCAAACCCTCTCTGGGAATCCGTCCACATCTGCAAAGCTTTCATCTGCACTTTGAAGTCAGGCCTTGTGGTCAAAGCTGCAACACCACTTTTTTCCTTTTTTTTTTTCTTATTGTTGTTGTGTGAGTGTTCAAGCGCAGCATCTTTCATTGGTCTCAGATAGACATCAAGGCAAATCTCAGTGTTGGTGAGCACTCACTCTAATATAGTTCATGGCCCTTAGCATCAGAAGTATTAGGTGCATATTTATACCACAGCATGCTTGAATTCTCAATTCTGATGGAGAGAGGACAAGCAAATTAGGTAATATGACAATCTGATTTCTCCCCCAGATTACTTTTAATATCTATGAAAAGCATCTGCATCTTGGCCACCTAGGGTGTACATTAATTATTAATAATTTAGTGGTCCACCATCAAGTATTGCTTGAACGGGCAAAGCAAAAGGCCCTGAACAGCACAACACATCACTATTAGCAAAGAAAACTACAGTTGATATCAAACAGCTTCGGTCCATAACACAATCAAAGTAGCCAAAACCACAACAGAATTACCCCATAATATAATTTACCCACAATGTAACTGAATTTAACAGTGGAAATGATTTAAAAGAGGTCAGCTTTTTGTTGCATTGCAAGAAACACTGTGCACCAAAGTTTGACACTGGACATTCAGAAGTATTGATATAATAAACATAATCTATTAATCATGATAATTCTTAATTTAACTATATTATAACATTTATTACATAAATAAACAATTGTTTAATGTAGATGATCTTTATTATAATATTCAACTAATAGCGACCTTTCACTTCTTAATATCATCTAAAGTACCTTAATATTAAATAAAAATATATATTTTAAAAATACTCTGAATAATATCCTTGACAATATTAATAATCAATAAATAAATAAATAAACAAACAGGGCTAAAAGAAAAGCAATGCAGAGTTTAGTTAAAAATGTTTATTAATTTCATCTCAGTCGTCTCACCACATTTGGCCACACTTTGATTGTTGAGAGCTGTATTAGATGCCTACATAAATAAGAGCTGAGCCATGCAAGTGCAAGACTTGACACATGCACTCATTTACTCTTCATTTAGCTGTTCACAGAAATAATAATATAAGATGCAAAATAACAACTCAAACAGTACTGATTTTTTAACAACCGCTAAACAGGCTACAGCTGCTATGTGTTCAGTGAGATTAACTTTGCTGTGATAATTTTATTGACTACTACCAGTCACCTATACCAACAGTTCAAAACACAACAACCTCACTGTCAGCAAAACTGTCTGCGTGAAAACAGGTCAAAGACCATCAGGTCCTCATTCAAGTTCACCGAAAGCGATTTGCATTGTACATCCTGCACCTGCACCTCTGAAATCCCACAAAGCTTTATACGCAGGCCAGGCTGTGTCAAGTTCAGTGGCACAATACCAACATATTTCAGTGCAATGTCACAGAGACACATGGTGCATGAAGACCGGCTTTATTTATTTGACTTCTTGCATGCACGATTGAGTAAAATCAGTCTCTCCCTGCACTCATAAAACAAAATCCTAGTCTAAATTACTTCTCGCTGCCTGAATCCTCTGTATGACCCCTTTGCGTATATGCAAAACACTGCTGAAGGATTTCTGGTGCCATTACACAGCAAGAAGTTAATCAGCATTTCAGCTTCCTGTAGATGGAGTTGCCTTTGTATTACCAATGAAAGTCTGGTGAATATTCAATTGTTATGTTCCTGTAAACAGCAAAACATCACCAGCTAGATGTTTGTGAACACTGCGTTGATATAATCTTGGATGTTATACTGAAAATTAAGAACAGATGGGATGACGGGAGACAGATGTCGAATATGGATATGGCACAAATGTTCTTTATCTTCAGACAGTGGCGTAGCCAGGGGAGGGGCCATGGGGGCACTGGCCCCTCCTGAAAACTGATTGGCCCGCCAATGTGCCCCCACCCTTCTACTTGTGTGTCACTCACAAATTCAAATCATAATCTTTCAGTTTAGTAAATAACTCATGATTGCGTCGCGATGCTTCTCAATGAGGACCAAGAATAGTGAGCTGCTGTTTTCCAACAAAAAAAAGCACACGGTAAGTTGATCTATTTTATATAGCTTATGTTTTTCGATTAGCGAGTTGTTGCAGTGCAAGAAGTGTTTGGTACTAACGTTAACGTCTTTCGCTGTTAGTCAGACCAGGTTCGATGACGATGTTATCTCCTAGAGCAGACCAAGATGCTAATCATTATATTTACAACTATAATTTAACAACACAATTTAAAGCAATGGTTTAAAAATGTATAATTGAAATTCTAATAAAGTCATTACTGAATCATGCAGTCGATTAGCGACTTTTTTCACTTAAGTGAGGTGACGAAAGAAATCGTATGATGTTTATCTAACGCTCCACACTTGAGACTTTTTTTTACAGTCTATGGGTGAGACACATGCAAAAACATAGTTTTTTTTACTGGTCAATTTTGAGATTTGGGGCTGTTTGTCTTCAATAACATGTCTTTCAGGCTTGTGGTGAAAAAAAAGTCCAAAATACACTTATAGGTCTTTATTTTACTACACCGTCTGTAGATTGCTCATAAATTCAGTTGGCATTCTAAATCACCATGGTGCTCCGCGATTGCTGTCTGCACCCTGGAAAGCTCTCTCTCTAGCTCTCTCTCCTGTACAATGTTCTCGGATCCAAATATGGTCATTTCCTTTTCATCAGCAACCAATTGTGAAAGTACAATGGGGCATTTAACACTAAAAGTGAATCTCATTGGCTGATGCCGATTTTCGACAACGTGATTCGTTAAGACGCATCACGTGATGTGCTCTGACATTTCCACAGTGTTTTTGAGTGTTTTTCTGTTTAGTTGAAGGCCATAAATGCTGAGTTATAGGTTTTGATGTGTTTTAATAGTATATAAGGCTATAATATATAAGGCTGTAAATAGTTGTTTCCACTAAAAAAATAAATTAGCTTTTACATTACAAATCTTTAAATGCCGTTTTCTCAAAATGAGTTTTTTGTCATTCTTCAGTACAAACATCTTAGCCTATGTAGCAGCTATGTGCACCAGCTCTCCAGTTATACACTTATATTCTGTATTTTGAAGATATCTCCAGAGGGATTTGTTAATAAATCATTACTGGCCTGATTAATGAGACATTTTAATAAAAATAAAAAATATGCCGAAAATATATAAATTTATAAATATGCTGAAATCCCTCTGAACATCTTTTTGCATCTTGTGTGTAATCAAAATGAAAAAAATAATTTAGCACCTGGCTTTATCATATGTTCATCATATGTCCGCAAATATCATACATAAATATTTAATGCATGATTAAATAGCAAAATAAATAACTAATACTAAAATAACACTGGACTACTTAAGCTATTCTAAACTGTTTCTATAGGATCCACATATTTTACATGTTAAACTAAAGCTACCTTTTTGAACAAGTAGCTATCTAAAAAAGTATGGATATATGATATTTTTAAATCAATATGCTCAAGATTAATTAGCCTTGACATAAGTAGATTTTGTTTATTCATCAATGCAAAATTACTGCCACTGCTGCTATGCAATCTGAATGGGATGTGGATAATAAACAAAAACAATTTATTATATTAAATTTATATTAGTTATATTAATACATTAATTGTGTATTTATTTCTATGAATTATTAATGTTATTCTGCATTTATATAAATAAGGCTATTTTATATATATTTATTATATAAGGCTATTATAAATAAATTCTATTATTATTATTATTATTTGTGAGTTGTACACTGTTCATACATTGGATTCTTTTATTTATTACAATTTTTCTTTCACTTTTGTTAAGTGAAAAGTTAATACAAATTGTATTTGTTTGGATTTAGAGCAGTGAATAACTGCTATTATAATATAATAGGGTATCACTGTTTATTACTGATTTTAAAGGTTACTGAACTCTTGAAATTATTTGGATATACAGTTCAAACAACACAAGATTGGCCCCTCTGTATTAATCGTGGTCCCTCTTGTGCCCCCCAGTTGAAAAAAATCCTAGAATCGCCCCTGTCTTCAGATTAGTTAAGCTAGCAATAACGTGTGACTAAAGTCTAATTTCTGCTTTAAACAGTAATGGTCAGTATTAACGCAGAGTTATTCACACCACATGGAAAAGCTTTTAGGTTGGAAGAACAATGATGACAAGAGGTAATGATGACCCCTCCCTGACTTAGTTTTTGGTAGCAGTTTTAACACAATGCAAGTCACTTTTTTCACTAATATTTAAAACTTTGTGAATTAAAGGGTGCCAATATTATTAAAATCGGATACCTAGTTAAAACACTGAATTATGAGAAGAAATACTAAAATAAGTGTGATCGTATAGGAAATATACTGTGCTACAGAATAAGAGACTATAGGTTTTAATGTAACCTACATGAAAAATGCAACACATACCCTACTTGTGAAATGCAACACATAAAAATTCATACCTTTTGTACTTTTTATTTTTATTGCATTCATACTGAATAAGTATACATGTGGTCAATACAGTTAATCATCTAAAAAAGTACTTTTTCAAATAAGATATCAAATAAGAATAAAAATGAACAAAGGCATGCTTTTTATTAAATGAACGCAAGGAAGATATTCAATCATTTTTATTTATATGCCCCAATATATAAAATCAAATAAGCAATATTTACATGCTTATAATTTTATTAAAATACATGGAAAATGTCCAACAAGTACTTATTAAAACTGCTAATATAACTCTTGTGAATGTGAAATCATTCAGTTCTTTGCAAATAAAAAATTAATTATATACAGTTAATCTAATATACTATAAATTAATTCTAGTATACTGCTTAATTTATTTATATACCTATATACTATTATTGCATTCATCAAATGAAGCTGTAAGGTTGCCAATACCTATCTGACTCATATAGAGGTCTGTAAATGTACACAATAAATGTGTCTATATGCAGTCACGGTTGCTTGTACAGTTTACTATTTCAGTGTGTGCTCTGTGGTGCTTTTGTTGTAGCTTGTGTAAGATCTGGATTTTTTTTTTTCTCTCTATAACCTTGATGCTTTATACCCGTAAAACTTTTAGTTATGACAGAGTCTCTACTGTCTGCTAGCCAAGCCTATTTCCAATAAATGCTGGGTACAATTTAATTGCTGATTCTTTTTGTTCATTTATTATACACTACTAGAGATGAGTTTACTGCAAGTCTTAAAAATTGACTTGTCCTGTCAAACCCAACTAAACTTCCCTGGAAGCCACTTGTCTGTTGTCTATGTCACTAAAATATGTTTGTAGCAGAATTTAATTTTAATCGAATCTTTGTTTATTGGCAGTATTATACTGCACATAAGAAGTTTAATAACTTATGTATTTTCCATATTGGCTCCTCCGATGACTAATGCCTCCAAACAAAGCCATAGTCTCAAGGAACAACACTGAATTATATCAGTGTGAATTGGGTGAATGATTGAAGGAATTATTTAAAAAGACATGTGGGGTTGAATAACTAACTCACACGATTTTCAAAGCCGTCGACTAAACGCACGCAAGAAGTGATAAGGAAATAACGCAAGATCACGTATGAGATCAGAGTTCTCGCACAAGACTGGAAATGTTACCAAAATGGTAGCCCACAAGAAGTTTGCGATAATAATGGTCTGTGACTGTTAACTCCTCCCCAAACTTCCAGCTGTCCTGTATATTGCTCTCTCATTGGCTGTAGCTCATCGTCAATGTATTTTTCATTCAGAACTAATTTCATGCTGCAGGATTTTGAATCCAGATATTTAGCATGCCAAATATTTCACAGGTGTTGGTGACGCGTCTGCATTTCTCTCAGATTCCAGATTTTGCAAAACCGTGAAAATCGGGGCTAAAATGATGCAGTGTGAGCTTGGCATAAACAGCTACTTGACTTATTTCTGAAAGAGACCGATTTTTAAACAAATCAAAATTCTTTAAAAGAATGATTCAATGACTCAATAAATACAACCACTTGATTCCCAAAAGAATCAGCTTTTTTAAAGAAATCATTTGAATGAATGATCAGTCATTTAGTGCCACCTACTGGATTATTAATGTAACCTGCAGAAAGTGTCACTGAAAAAATATTACTAGTACTATTTAGATGTACAAAATCTACTCTATAAAATGCCTACTTGAGGGAAAAAAATTAACAGGCTTCCTAAATATGTTCTAACAATATTGTTTCATAATTAAATTTCTTTAACTCCCAAAAAAAGGACAAAAAAAAAAATTGTAAACAGTTTTTTTATATATATATATTCTGTCATGAACAGACTTTGTAGTAGGCATTCTTTGCAGTGGTAGTAGGCATAACTTGCATTAGCTGTGGTTTGCAATCCTGACACAAATAGATGCACTTCGCACTCAGACCCAAGACCGAAAACGTCATTGCCCAATGGTCTCCACTCCTCACGTCCTCTCATTAACACAGGTCAGGTGTGGTGTGTCTGTGATCTGTGGTCCTGCATCCACCAGTCCTTAACCGTTCTTCTCCGAGTCCCAGCTCTCTGGTTCCCCAGCCAGTGACATTTGTGGTTTTCAGAGCAGCTGTTGCTAATAACCGAGGTCACACACCTCTTGGAGAAAGCCCAGATCTTGACATTTCCTTCGCTGAATGTAATATCCAATCATACTGTCTCCAATAACACACAGGTCACCACCTACATTATTAAACAGGCTCTAGCTTTTGTTACAAGCTCCCTGCTCAGATAATCTGATTTTTAATAAAGATTTGTTTGCTGAAAAAAAGTGGCACAGAGGGGAAGCTAGGAAATGAGATGGCTGAGATAGTTAAAAGGAGGAGAAAGTTTAGTGTCATTTTTTTTTCTAAACTGTATATCTATAACTATAAAAAAGTAATTACCAGACTAAATTAGTAAGAAATCATATAATGATAAGTTAATGTGATATTAGCATAAGTGTTAAATGCAGAATACATTCAATCTAAATGTCAGCACTGTTAAGAACTCAATACTCGAATCAATGGTTAAATGGCTAATCTATGACATCTTCAGTTTAGATGTCAAACAGTCAAGCACACACACACATAGACACTGCAAAAAATTGGAATCATGTTGCTCTCAGAAAGGTTAACTAGTTCTCTGCCCCCATCAATATTCAGCAGCTTGTCCGGCCCCTTAGATTAAACTCATCTGTCACTCAGTGACCTGAGAAGAACAACCAAGAGTCCTGCTCTTTATACTAATCACACACATACAGAAAGTAGAACTACTGTCAATATGTCTACAGTCCACATAACTGGCATTATCATAAGTGGTTCTTTTCAGAACTCACCTTGATTAATGACCGCTGTTATGACCTCAGACCTTGTTTCGAACTGCACGCTAAAGCAGTGTGTACTTATTTAAGCGCCCAAATTAACAATTGCAGTATTCACACTTTTTATTTAAGCAGCACAGTTAGAGCAGCAGGAGCATAGGAGAAATAGCAGAAATGTAGCTGAAAGATGCAATATGATGCTAAGCATATTTTAATGTATTCACAGTTTCATCATTCAGTTATTATAAAAAATAAAAATAAAATCAATTTTCGATTAATATGTCAAGTCCAGATTTCACATTTTAGCATGCATCCAAATGCACAATGTACTCTTCAAAAGCTTATGAGATCAATATTTCAGTAAAGACAAAAATGCTGTGAATTATTATTGCAATTTGAAAGAACTGTTTTCTAATTTATTTTATTTTTTAAATTATATTTATACCTCTGATGGCAAAGCTGAATTTTCCGCAGCCATTACTCCAGTCTTTAATATAACATTATCCTTCAGAAATTATTCTGCTATGTTGGTTTTAATAATAATAATAATAATAATAATAATAATAATAATAATAATAAACATTTGTGCTGTTTAATATTTTTGTGGAAGCTGTGCTATTTTTATTTATTTATTTATTTATTTGTTAAGAAATCTTTTGTAATATTGCAAAAATTCTTTACTGTCACTTTGGTCAACTTTTGATGCAGTTCCACTTTATATGAAGTGGTCTTAACTACTATGTACTTACATCAAATATAAGTATAATGTACTTATTGTGTTCATATTTCATTGCAAAACACTTTTGCTGCTATTGAGGTGGGATACGGGTAAGATTAGGGACAGGTTTGGTGGTTTTGGTAAGATTAAGGGTGGGTTAAGGTGTAAGGGATGGGGCAACTGTGTAATTATAAATGTAATTACAGAAATTAATTACAGATGTAATTACATGCAGGTAATTTAAAAATATAAGTACAATGTAAAAACATGCTATACACAATAAGTGCATTGTACCAAATGATTAATTAAAATGTAAGCAAATGATAGTTAAGGCCACTTAATATAAAGTGGGATCTTTGATGCATTCTTAATTTCTTTCTTTCTTTTTTTCTCTTTAAAAAAAAAAAAAAAAAAAAAAGGGTGTCACTTTATAAGATCTTAATTGTTAGTTACTACATGAACCTTGTATGTTCATATTATTTCGCAGTCCATTGACTAATTTAAACTGATACAACTTTTGATCTTGAAATTCCTACAAATCCTACTGAGATCAGACTGAAAATTCTTAAAGGCTCACTCTTAATAATATAATTTATGTTTGCTGTTAAAGAAAACACTTAGTGTTATAATCAAAGATAATTAAAGACATAAGAAACACATGAAAGGGTGGGGGTGGGGGGGTTCACTAAGAATAGATACCATCTGCTGAAAGCATCATTTGCACTCTCTGTCTTTATTGTTTTAGCACCCGATTCGCTAAAGGAATTATGCAAATCCGATAATGGCACAAACACACCCACAAAAATTAAGTCTGATTGCAAACATATAAATGGCCACATAAAGTATAGACAAATATTTACTTTTGAATATGCCTTGAGTATTATGAAACACTGGCTGATGTTGTGATGCATCCGAACATGAATGAATAATTAAAAATGACTGGTTGTGCATATCATGTGACATAGCAAGACAAGGGCTGTCATCATGGACTTGTCATTTACAACAAACCTGTCTACAAGTAATTACATAAAAACTCCTCATTTAATCTCATAGGAAACATGTAGAAATTGAACCACGGTGGTAGTACATGGAGACTGCACATAAATTATGTAAATTGGGTTTGTCAATTAAACTTAGTCTTTGGACCATCATGTATATGTTTCTGTATCTCAACTTGTAATGACACATGATAGCAACACAAGATCATAAGTTCAACACATCAACTTAAAAATGCATATGTTGAGTGTACTGTATGTCACTTCATAAAAAACCTGCCTGCATTAAAGAATAGTGTGCTTGTACTAGCTGAGCATCTGGTATCAGTCTTAATGTGATGTTGGGAAGCAGAACAATTTATATTGTCAGTGTAAAGTGATGAAATCAGACCGGCAGTGGCCTCATCTTTATGGCAGCCTGAGCACACTGTAAAGCTGACAATCTGATGGGTGCATAACCATGCTGACCCTCTCCACCTGATACACTGACAAGCCAGCTGATGCTGTCAGAGTCTCTCACCCCACTCTGACTCTGAAAGCAGTGATTTTCACATAAGGAAACAAATAAGTGTGCATCGAAGGGAAAGGAAGTGATGGGCAGTCAAATAAATCCCTCCATGGACATCCATATTCAAACTCGAAGTCTCTGTGCCAAATTTTAGTACACTGTCTATGATAAAAAAAAGCAGTTTATGGCATTAAAGACATGCCTTTGCATGCAAAGACACCTTATTTTTTCCAAATGCTTAGACAGCATTGCATTTATCCTCAGTGGAGCATACAGTCCCATAATGATTTGCAAAGCTAAGCGGAGATAGACCAAAACTGTGGAAAGAGTGGGAGTAAAATATTATAAATATATTAGAAAAATATTACAAATACTTGAAAACTTTTAAAATACCATATTAATAAATATGAATTATAAACAAATTCAATACTCAATGGTACCAAAAAGTTTAACTGTTTTAGTTAGCTAATTTAAAGTATAATTGTGTCTACTATGTGCCTATATCACAATTTAGTGAAAGGTATATGTTTTTTTGGGTGTGGGGGAGGGGGGAGGGATTAACACTTTTATTCACAGCAAGGATGCATTCATTTGATCAAAAGTGACTTTCCAAGAATTGTAAGAACATTTTATTTTATGGCAAGTGCAGATTGCAAAAGTGTATCTCTGCTATATTTTGAAATGCAGTTTATTAACAAATGTATTCTTATCTGAAATGTTTAAAAATGAGATTTAATTTATAACAGAGTATGCATGAAAAAAAATATTGAAAAAACCTTAAAATAATTACTCGTTTTTTTTTTTTTTTTTTTTTTTTTTTTTAGGCCTACTACCCCTTCTGGGGCATAGACCGCCAACATGAGTCCTCCAAGCATCTCTGTCCTGTGCCAGTCTCTACTGTACCCAGGTGTAGCCTGTCCCCTTGCAGTCTTCTTCCAGGTCGAGGTGCCAGGTGTTCTTTGGCCTTCCTTGCTTTCCTTTGCCTAGGGGGTTCCAGGTCAGAGCTAGCCTAGTGGTGGTGGAGGGCGGCTTTTTCAGGGTGTTGCCAAAAGATCTCCAGCATCTCTGGAGTATTGCTTCTTCTATCGGCTGTTGTCCTGTTCTTTGCCAAAGATTTTAATAAAGTTAACCGAATCCAGATTTTTTATAAGGAATTTTTCACCTCTGAGATGTTGTTACCCAGACACTGGTTTTATTTGTCTGTGTCCCTGCTTATTGTTTTGGGCACGTCTGTCTTGTCAATAAGAGTGTAATTTCACCATGTGAGTAAATGGCAAGCAATCTATTTCCTAGCGACTCTTTTAGACATGGTCTATGTGATGGTTTCTCTATTATCTAAAAAAAAAAACATTCAATATACTTCAATGTGAACAGCATAAAGTCTTGACGAATACTTTGTCTTTTTTTTTTTAAGTATAAGCAAACAGTTTCACTACATTCGTATTTGCTATATATGATATACTCATCGCAAACACTCAAGCATGCAACACAAGCCCAATTGACCTTGATACGGCACTATCAGTGAACCTTGACGGCTTGATGAATAATGATGATTGCAACTAACAAACCTCCAGTTTCAAGTAGCATGCTGATCTATTTGTGATGAGCAGAATCTCTCTCTCTTTCTCCCCACCATTTTTCACTTCCCTTTTTCTCTCACTTTATGTCCCATACAAGGCTTAAGTAACTCATTAGAGCATTTATTTGGGTCTCTCACTGTTCCTGTAACTGAGAACATAATTATTGATTCTCCATCTGGTGTCTGAATCTATTGCTGAAGTAAGGCAAGTCAAACCTTTCCAATAAACTAATCCCCACATTGCATACTGTGTGAATGAATCAACACAGGATCTTCTGATCGTTGCCTCAGCATCTTTGCTGCTCTTTTAAAATTAATCTTTATAATCCCTTAAATTAAGCATTGTACTTAAGATTTTTTTCTGTTAATTACTGGCTTTATTTTCCTTCAAATTAGATGTTACAAGTGTAAATTAAAAAATAAAAATAAAAACAAGGAGTTTTACCAAACCACAATTGTGAGCAAAGTCTACAGAAACAAAGTAGGCAGATACAGACAGCTCATAGAAAAAAATAAAATAAAATGATAATGTGGAAAAAGTGCTTGATATGATGAACAGGAATTCAAATCTCATTAAAAGAACAAGGGCTTGAATTGAGTCCCCCTGGCTGAAAAATAAAAAATATAAATATTTTGCCAAAAAGCCCTTACCATCACCTTTGGATTATTAGTGTTGTTTACTATGTAATTTATCATGCAAATGAAATGGTAAAATGTTCTACTGTGATGGCGCAGTAGGATGCGCAGAGGAAGAAACAGGGTCTGGGTCCAAATGCAGGGAAGAATCTTTTAATTAAAACAAAACAAAAAGCAAACAAGGCAAAAACCAAACCGAAACAGATAACCAGGACAAGGGCAGAAGCAGTAGGAATGCAAGACACGAGTAACAAGTAACAATTACGATTAACATTAATCCAGCCAGACAGAGTGGTGTGAGAGAGGAGAATATATAGCCAAGTCAATGGGCACCAGGTGTGTGTGTGTGTGTGTGAGTGGGTGAAACAGGTGTGCGGAGTGAAGCTAATGAGGGAGAAACACAGGTGGAGCAACTAAACAATAATGAGGTGACAAGGTGGGCAGGGTCAGAAAATACAGGAGAGAGCACATGGCACCAAACAAACACACACTCACAGAAGACAGTGACAGAAAGACAGAAGACTGTGACATCTACATAAGATAAGTCATGAAGTAAAGAACGGTGATTGCCCAATCAGAACTTGGTACTGTAACAAGCTGTGCACAAGCGTAATTTTTCGCGCAAAATTGTTCAACATTTTAAGTTATGATTTTTCCTTGATTAGAATTTAAAGACATTTCCCTGATATAATGTTATTGTGCTGTATGTGTGACTGTGAGACGACAGGAGAGTTGGCATTATCGAGTCACCGAATTTGCTAAATAAATTATTCCCCCTTATAATTTATATTTATATTATAAACCCATATATTATTATTATTATTTATATATTCATTGCACGAGAGATTTAGGCTACTTCTCTGAATATCAGCACGTGTGCAAACACAAATTCTAATAATTTTATACAACAGTGCAGAGAAACACAAGTGTTTCATTGCTTGAATGAATCTGTTTTTGAATTAATCGAGTGAGCCAGTGGTCTATTCACATGGACTCACTGTTTCGTTTCTAATTGAATCAGCCGTTTTGAATGAATCATTTAAAGCTGCAGTAGGTAACTTTTGTAAAAATCATTTTTTTACATATTTGTTAAACCAGACCTGAAAACCTGAAATTATGTCCTGACAGTAGAATATGAGACAGATAATCTGTGAAAAAAACAAGCTCCTCTGGCTCCTCACAGTGGTCCTATTGCCATTTGCAGAAATACACCACTCCCGGTAAGAAACAACCAATCAGGGCTGCGGTCCGTAACTTTTTTTGTGTTCAAGATTTACATAATGTATATAATAAGCGAGTACACCATGAATCCATTTTCCAAACCGTGTTTTTAGCCTGTCCTGAATCACTAGGGTACATCTATAATAAGTGTTTATATTCTGACTATTTTAGATTGCTTCGGGGGTACCGCGCGGAGTAACCCAGTACCTTTGTGATTCTTGATAGAAATAAACAGAGAGATGAAGCTCCGGCTAGAATGTTCTTCCACAAGACGCAAGCAGTTGTGTTTATTAACCACTAGAGCATCTAAAGTTACGGACTGCAGCTTTAATTTGAATGATTCAATAAATAAATTATTAAAACAGGACTCGCTGCCACCTACTGGCGAATTTATTTATCCATGACACACATAAACTAGACAAGATGCCAGCACAAAAACACACTCAACAAAATATTGATGATCAATATTGACCAAAATTCCTACATTTCAGGCCCCACGAGGGAAAAAAATGTTTCAAATAATGGTTAATTTAATAAGGCAAATTTTGATTTAAAAAAAATAATAATCCACTGGGTACAATTTACTTCAAGATGCTTTTAAAGGAGCTATGTGGAGGTTTTTACTTAAAAAAAATCTTTAAGATAGAGTTTTCATTTGTACATGTATGAGCCAACCATGATGTAAAAAAAAGAATGACACCTCGACTGTCCACCATGGTTGCCTCTATCAGGCTGTAGGCTCAATTGTGTGTGGAGTCGGGCACGAATTGGCGCGAAAATTCACAAAATGTGACGTCATGCGCGTTCTCGTTTACTTGTTCTTACAACCGAACGGCACGCCAGCCATTATAGTAAGCAGCGGCAATAGTGCTTTCAAATGGACTCTGCGGATGGAAAGAGGCGACCAGCCTCAGCACAATTCAGACACCCACGGACACTCCTCGTAAGTAAAAAAAAAAAAAAAAAGAGCGTGCGCACTGAGAACAAGCATGAGACTGGCTGCAGTTCCTCTAACGGCCACTGGTGTCAGTAACAGTTAGAAATTTCAGAACCTACGCAATGCTCCTTTAAACTCAAGATGTCTTTAAAAAAATTGACACCTTTGCTTGTGAACCCTGTGATTATTTCCTCTTCCACCAAACTCAATGTATCAACCTGACAATTTTTTAAAACAACTTTGTTTCCATATGAGCTGATAAAGTTGAGTAAAACCAGCCAGATTAGTCATATAAGAGTTTGCCAGATGGAGAAAGTTCCTGCCAGTTTAGCATGTAGTTTGCATCGGACAGTTGGAGAACAGTCTGTGGGTGTGCCTTCTGAAGCCCAGACTACACTAACTCTGACTGAATTGTATTTTGGTAACATTGACATGACTGATGTCGAGACAGGCCATTGGCTGCGCTCTCTCATCCTCATAAATCACACAGCCACACTAAAAGTGACGTCACGTTTCACAGTTCAGGGTGACAGGAACTGATGAAAGTCACACTGTCCAGTGACACAGCCAGATTTATAGGCTGTGGGTTTAAAACTCTGATTTGAGTGCAGGCAAATGCCATAACCTTCTCCTTATGGCATTGTTAAGGGCTATAGCCGCCTGTTATGCCATTTTGTTTATGGGTCTAAACATTTCCTTAATGGTGCGCTTGGCAAATGTGAAGGCCATCAGTCTTCTCATAGCCATCCTCATTTTGACAGAGTGCTTTTTGTGAGTGGAACAGCCTGGTTGAGTGTGCATTAACAGCATCACATCATATCACTGGTAAACATCCAGATGAAATGAGATCCGAGGCAAGGCTATGCATGTTTATTGCAGAAGGAAGATGTTAGTCTCAGTGACATTGAGATGCTTTTGTTATCAAAGAGATCTTTATTCTCAAAGCAGTACAACAAAAATAAACTAAAACTAGAATGACTTGACTTTTACTGTGACATGCATGGGACTTGGCAATTAAGCGCTATTCCACTAAGCAATCATTTAATTTAGTTTATGTCTTTTGAAAGACCAACTGATGGCTTGAGGTATGATTGCTGGATTCATTTGTGAGTGGCTATAAATTGACACTTAAGAATTTTGTTCAATCCAGCTACCTTAGCAATCAGTGAAAAGAGCTCCTCTTATGCAAATGCAAATGGTTCGTGGAATAAGGAGGCCCATTCTTTCCTCACTCATGAAGGTACACTTAAATATTGGATTTAGAAAAAATAATGATGATGAATCGCTGTGTTCATTCATCCGGACATTTTTGCTAAAAGCATCTCCACTGTCATCTCTGCTACCCCACAGCATGACTCAAAGTCCATTTCTTAGCTCTTGCCATTCTTTGTAAAAAAAAAAAAAAAAAAAAAAAAAAAAATTTTTTTTTTTACATATTCAGTATATATGGAACTCTAATTGGAAAAAGATGGAAGCAAGTAGAAGTTACAGAAAAAAAATTAAAAAAATACAAAATATATATATATATAGACACAAAACATTTATGGTCAGAAAATTAACTGTTCTTTTGAATACTTATTGTAGGCAAAAAAAAAATTTCTTTCTTAATTTCATCTTTCAACATTAAATTTATAATAAAAACACACTCAACTTTTTTTTAAGGGTTCAAAAACATTTTACATTCAGCATTTCATATGTTTCATAAAAACACTTAGAAATTGCATAGTCACAGGAGGAAAAACATAGGAATGGCAGTCATTTTACACATTTTCTCTAATCTATGGAAAATGCAGGAAACATGCAGATAATGGATTTACATGAAGTACAATGCGTAAACTATCGGGTGCCGTTTGTAAAGCTGCTCATGCCGAAAATAACAGCAACATTTTGTCACATTTAGCTTCAAACAATGTTTAAAAAACTGGTATGAATTTTTGACGGTCACTTTTTAGCACATTTACAACAATATTTGTCAACTTAAAGATATTTTAAATAGTTAAATAGAAATATTAAATGTTACAGCTAAATGTTAAATGTTAAATCTAAATGCTAAATCTAAATGTTAAATCTAAATCTAAATGTAAATATAAAATCTAAATGTTAAATCTAAATCTAAATGTTAAATCTAAATGTTAAATCTAAATGTTAAATCTAAATGTTAAATATAAATGTTAAATCTAAATGTTAAATCTAAATCTAAATGTTCAATCTAAATGTTCAATCTAAATCTAAATGTTCAATCTAAATGTTCAATCTAAATCTAAATGTTTCGGTTGAAACTAAATATTTAGCTAATATGCAAATTCAAATTGCTGGAAGTGCCAAAATAAAAGCTCGATGAGGTCAGTGTGTGTTTATAGCATCGTGTTAAATAAGGAACGAATAAAAATCATCTCATCCGAGGAAATTGACTCTTGGACATGGATTATCTTGATAATGACTACCTAAAATAATAAACACGTTTGGAGAAACTGTATTTGAAGAGTACACTAGTGTATGTAGATATTAATGTCAGGGAACAATGTGATTGATGTGTACGTTTAGTAGGAAAACATATTATCTGATCCACACTCCGGAACAGAAGAGGGCGGTATTGCGCCAATAAGCTGGATGCCAACCGCCGTTAAACTGGAAAGAAGACAAATATGACGGCTTGCTGTGAGTTACAATAGTGAAAAAATATTTTTTTCACGAAATAATTATTTAAATTTAAGAGTACAAGTTATTTTCATACAGTGGTATTGATTTTGGAGTTAATAACCTATTAAATCTAAGGTGTAAAGTCAGCAACATATAAGCAAAAGGTGTAAAGACGCTATCCTCCGGTTTCACAGGCAAGACTAATTGAGCCATGGCCTGATCCTGGCTTAATCTAAACCCTGTTTGTTACTTACATAATATAGCATATTTGTGATTGTGCTGTAAAAACACGTTTTATAATGAATAACTAACAGGGGAGCTCCATTAAGTACACGACTCAAAAGTGGATTTACATAAACCATATATACATCTTGAAGACTATAACTAAATGTCTATCATCTGACAGGATAGTCTTTGATAAGTATTGCAGGTGAGCACATTTAACAGACATGAAACAGGTATCTGAGAGTTCACTCATTGTTGTCAACACTGCTTTAGATCAGTGTAAGTCATGTATCAAACAAATCTACATACAGTAACTAAACACAGGTTATCTATTTTATTTGTCCATTTGCAGTATTGATAATTTTAGGAACATTTGTTTTGGATAAAAAGCGAGTTACATCATTTACTAACTCAACATGCAGATGCAGTATATCACCGATAAATCACAGAGGAGACTGACTCTTGTCTGGATGTTACTGGAACAGATTATGTTTATCTGCTGTATAGTGACTGATGAAGGAATGCTGCCATTAAAGGATTTGTGTAAGTACACTACAAAAATAAATTAAACATTTTAATTAGTGTAATTTCAAAGAGTTATAACAGCACTTTTCTTATTGTTGATTTCTGTGCATTTGCTGCAGATCTTTTGTGGTGGAGCAGGACCTGCAAGGAAAGGGGAAAAAAGGAAATACCTGAAACAAAAGAATAAAGTAATGACTTTTTGTATTGTGTGTGTGTGTGTGTGTGTGTGTGTGTGTGTGTGTGTGTATTTGTGTAGGTTATGAAAATGTCTGCAAACTGGTGTGTGCACTGAGGATGGAGAAGTCCACTGCAGCATCCGGAAATGGTCCAGAGATATGGATGAGATGCTCCATCACTCCAGCTCTCACCAGGACCAGATGCTGCTGTGGTCTCTTCCTCATCGGTGGCCCCAGAGCAGCGAGAGCATATAGAGAAAGACCAAAAGACACAGAGGATTTGATTTTGGTAAAGTTTGTTCTGCTGGTTTCTGTTTATACAATGAAGGCTGACTTTCAGAAGCTTCAAAAAGCATCATCAAAAAATGTGATGGAGCTTTTATCTGAAGTCATTGACAGTGCTCTTATTACAGGGGCCTACAATCCTCTGAACAACCTGGAGAAAAGAGCCGTGCTCACAGACATACTGGTGGTTTTGAACCAGTTCAGTGGTTTAGCCCACTACAAAAATAATAAATGAATGCATGTACTTGTAAACTATGTGTAAATGTTTTAAAGGTAGTGGTGCTCGTGGAGAGCAGGCACACGATTGTTTGGAGCAGACACAGCAGCAGTCAGATTGTCCTGCACGTGTTCTTCTGCTCTCGCTTCAAGGTTGTGTGGTTGAGAGAGCCGACATCATGGTCTTCCTCATCCTGTTGCTCAACGACATCCCCGTTGAGAAGAGTGAGACTGTGAAGCAGA